>NC_092423.1:1765392-1834521 GCF_036169615.1 Heliangelus exortis
AGGGAATTTAAATAAAAACAAAGCTGAGATAACCAGAATGTTACTGAGTTCAGTGGAAGGGAACTGATGAATGACTCTTTTTCTTTTGTTTTCAGCTTTTGTGAAACACATCATGGCAAACTGAATGCCAGGTGAGTCTCTTCTGTCCTCCTTGCATACCCTAATATTTTAGATTTTTTACCTGAGGTTGTGTGGTTGATTATTCAGAGAGAGTGAACATGCTCAGGGTGCTATAGAAGGAAGAAGGATGAGAAAAAAATAAAAAGTTATCTTCATCCTACCAAGTGCACAGCAAATTGGGGACCTTTCTGCCATTGGCTGCTAAATCTGGATGTCTTTATTTTAGAAGTCCAACATAATACATCCTGAAAGGGGTTGATTTGTGAAGATTAAGTGCTCATTTCTTTATGATTGACTGGAAACTTCAAAGTCTGCACTTTTTTGGTGTGTCCAGTTACAAGTCTCTGCTCCTAGACTCCTCCTGAAAAGGCAAGGAGATAAAAAGTGGGCAAAAAATACAAAGTAAAAATGATACAAACGAGTAAGGTGTGCTTATACCTCTGAACTTACACTTGGAGGATAATTCTTTGCCTTCTATAAATCTGTCTCTCAGCATCTCCTGGCAAATGGGTTGGTTTTTCAGAAAAAAACAACCCAACCATGAGCTTTGTCCTGAATATCTTCTGGTTTCACAGAGCAGTGTTTTTCAGACCACAGTTCCATTAGGGGCACCTCTGGCTTGCCATTGCAAACCAGTTCAACTCCATTTCCAGTAGTTCCTGGTCATCGTTTCCTTTTGTGTTCCTGGAAAAGGTGCCCACTGTGTTCAAGTGGCAGTCACCACGATTTAGCTCCATTCAGCTCCTGAGCAAGGGCTGACCTGAGGCTCAGCCAATTCTCATCTATTCTGCAAAGTATTTGGGAGACTGGGAGCACCAGTGGCTTCCTGCAGGTTTGTTCTGCTTGGTTTGGGTTCTTGGGGTTTGGTTTTTTCCTTTTTTTCCTTTCTTTTTCCTTTTCTCTTTCTTTTTCCTTTTCTTTTTCTTTTTTTCTTTTTCTTTTTCCTTTTCTTTTTCTTTTTCTCCTTCTCTTTCTCTTTTTCCTTTTTTTTTTCGTTTTTCTTTTTCTTTTTCTTTTTTTTTCTTTTTCTTTTTCTTTTTCTTTTTCTTTTTCTTTTTCTTTTTCTTTTTTTTCTTTTTCTTTTTCTTTTTCTTTTTCTTTTTCTTTTTCTTTTTCTTTTTCTTTTTCTTTTTCCTTTTCTTTTTCTTTTTCTTTTTCTTTTTCCTTTTCTTTTTCTTTTTCTTTTTCTTTTTCTTTTTCTTTTTCTTTTTCTTTTTCCTTTTCTTTTTCTTTTTCTTTTTCTTTTTCTTTTTCTTTTTCTTTTTCTTTCTCTTTTTCTTTTTCTTTTCCTTTTTCCTTTTCTTTTCCTTTTTCCTTTTTCTTTTTCTTTCTTTTTTTCTACTTATTTTTCTCTTTTTCTTTTTCTTTTTCCTTTTCTTTTTCTTTTTCTTTTTTTCTACTTCTTTTTCTTTCCCTTTTTCTTTTTCCTTTTCTCTTTCTTTTTCTTTTTTTTTCCTTTTCCTTTTCCTTTTTCTTTTCCTTTTCTTTTTCTTTTTCTTTTCCTCTTTCTCTTTCTCTTTCTCTTTCTCTTTCTCTTTCTCTTTCTCTTTCCTTTTTTTTCTTTTCCTCTTTTCCATTCTTTTTCTTTCTCTCTCTCTCTTTTTCTTTTTCTTTCCTTTTTTTCCTTTCTTTTCTTTTTTCTTCTGCCTTAGTTTATTTTTCTATTCTGTCCTACCCAAGCCTGGCTTTGTTTTGCTTTTGGAGCTGCCATTATCTTAGCCCACTGAGACCTTTCTGCTGTGTGCTGACTTTTGATGATGTTCCCTGGCACCCCAGGGAGAGAATTAAGTAAGAGTCACATCCAGGGCTTTGGGACTTTTGTTCCCAGATGTAATTGAACCAAATGTAAACTATCTATAAAAAGAAAAAAATGGCTTTTTTTTTTTTTTTTCCCCTTTTTATGATCTGCTTTTCTTCCTTAAAGGCACTGAACATGCACTCAGTTTTCCAACACTGGCTCCCAGTTTTTCATTCCAAAAATTTGGATTGCTAATCCCACAGCTAGCATGATCCTCACTTGTTTAGAGATGTTCTCAATCCTTAATACCATCCTAAGACCAATTCCATGGGGAATTCCCATTCTGAGATCAAAAACCTTGGAAAAGTGTTGCCAATGAGCCATGTCCTTCAGGGATGGGATCTTCCACTCCCTGACATGTTGACATGTTTAGGGAAAGACAAGCTCAGGCATTACCCTTGGAAGGGAGATGTCTCTTTGCCACTGAGAATATAACAAAACAAATCCCAAAACACTGGATTTGACCTGAGGGAGGGTCTGGATCTGGGTCTAAAAGCAAAGTAGTGGCTCGTGTTTCTTGGACATTCCCATATGCTGAGAAAATTTAGAGCTGTATCCCTACAGAGAAACTGAATTGTGCTTTTCCCTTTCCCTTTCCTTTTCCCCTCTCTCCTTTCCTCTTTCCTTTTTCCTCTTTCCCCTTTCCCCTTCCCATTTCCCCTTTCCCTGCCCCTTTTCCCTTTTCCCATTGTCCCTTTTCCCCTTCCCTTTTCCCTTTTCTCTTTCCCTTTTTCCCTTTTCCTTTTTCCCCTTTCCCTTTCTCTTTTCCCCTTTCCTTTTCCCCTTTCCACTTTTTCCCCTTTCCCTTTTCCCCTTTCCCTTTTCCCTTCCCATTTCCCCTTCCTGTTTCCCCTTCCTTTTTCCCCTTTCCCTTTTCCCTTCCCATTTCCCCTTCCTGTTTCCCCTTCCTTTTTCCCCTTTCCCCTTTCCTCTTCCCTTTTCCCTTTTTCCTCTTCCCTTTTTCTCTTTTCCCTTTCCCCCTCCCTTTACCTCCTTCCCTTTTTCCTCTTTCCCCTTTCCCCTTCCCATTTCCCCTTTCCCTGTCCCTTTTCTCTTTTCCCATTTCCCCTTTTCCCCTTCCCTTTTCCCTTTTCTCTTTCCCTTTTTCCCTTTTCCCCTTTCCCTTTCCCTTTTCCCTTTTCCTTTTCCCCTTCCCCCTTTCCCCTTCCCCTTCCCCCTCTCCCCTTTCCCCTTTCCCTTTCCCCTTCCCACTTTTTCCCTTTTCCCCTTTCCCCTTCCCCCTTTCCTCTTTCCCATTTCCCCTTTCCTTTTTTTCCCCTTTCTCCTCTCCCTTTTCCCTTCCCATTTCCCCTTCCTTTTTCCCCTTTCCCCTTTCCCCTCCCCTTTTCCCCTTTCCCCTTTCCTTTCCTTTCACTTCTCTTTTGCCTTTTCCCTCTTCCCTTTTTCCCTTTTCCCTTTTCCTCTCCCTTTTCCTCCTTCCCTTTTTCCCTTCCCCTTTCCCTTTATTTCCTGAACAAAGCTCTGTCACTTCCTCCCTACTGACTTTCCTTACCTATAACCTCTCCACTGACTTGTCCCCAGGTTCTAGGCATTATTTACAACCCCGAGTAACCAATCTTCAATCAGTGACTCTTCCACTATTTTTTCCAGCCCCCTCAGGTGCTCTGCAGGACCAGAGCCAACAATTCCCCCTTCACAACAACCACTGCTATAAAACACACCCTGATTTCCTCCACATCTACTCCTTACACCACTCATCAGGAAAGACATGAGCAGCAGGAGACCTTGAGGTTCTTCACAGAGTTGGGAACCTGGCCCCATGACCACTGGAGGATGGAGCAGGGCTATGGGATCCATGTAGTGGACTACATGGACCACCTAGGAAAGGAATTTGATGTCCCAGATCTAGGTTCTTGATATTGTTTGGGATATTCCAGGTGTCTCATTTATTCATGGCCTCATAGATGGGATGGGCAGGCCATGGATAGGCCAGGCAGGGGGTTTTAGGACATCTCAAGTGGCTCTGGGTGTAGGGAAATGGATTGAATCCTGAACTGACGTGAAATCTTAGAATATAACATCAATTTTTGGTCAGTTGACATGGTTTTCCTTGGGTGCCATCAGATAAAAATGCTTACAGGTAGGTGCCTACATGAAATTGGAATATCTCTGTTCCCAGCCCTAAAGGAGGTCCAGTTAGGTGAGGCCCACAGAGTAATTTCCTTCATCTGAAGAAGAGACATGGGTGCAGTGAATCCTTCCCTGCCAATAGAATCATAGAATCATAAAATTGGCTGGGTTGGAAGGGACCTCTGAGACCATCAAATCCAACCCTTGATCCACTCCCCCCGTGGTTCCCAGCCCATGGCACTGAGTGCCACATCCAGGCTCTTCTTTCACTCTCTCCAACTCCCTGAAAGGAGGTTGGAGCCAGGGGGGGGTTGGGCTCTTTTCCCAGGCAACTCTCAGCAAGACAAGAGGGCACAAGAGGTCTCAAGTTGTGCCAGGGGAGGTTTAGGTTGGACACTAGAAAGAATTTCTTTCTGGAGAGGGTGCTCAGGCATTGGAATGGGCTGCCCAGGGAAGGGGTGGATTCTCCATCCCTGGAGATATTTCAAAAGAGCCTGGATGTGGCACTCAGTGCCATGGGCTGGGAACCACGGGGGGAGTGGATCAAGGGTTGGACTTGATGAGCTCTGAGGTCCCTTCCAACCCAGCCAATTCTAGGATTCTTAAAAACCTCCAGGGATGGAGAATCCATCCCCTCCCTGGGCAGCCCATTCCAATGCCTGAGCACCCTCTCTGCAAAGAATTTCTTCCTCATCTCCAACCTAACCCTCCCCTGGCAGAGCTGAAGCCCATGGTCTCCTGTCTGATTGATAGAGCCCAACCCCCCCCTGGCTCCAACCTCCTTTCAGGGAGTTGGAGAGAGTGATGAGGTCTCCCCTGAGCCTCCTCTTCTCCAGCCTCAACACCCCCAGCTCCCTCAGCCCTTCCTCACAGGACTTGTGCTGGATCCCTTCCCAGCCTCCTTGCTCTTCTCTGGACCTGCTCCAGCACCTCAATCTCCTTCCTGAGCTGAGGGGCCCAGAACTGGACACAGAGAAGGACAAATCTCCCACCAATACTATGTCACATTCACCATCCCTCTGGGGATGTTCTGAATGCCCTGGGGCTCTCAGATTGCAGCAGATATTTATGGTTCAGCAACTGAGTCCTGCCTGAAACCTGGATCTGAGCTAAGAGAAAACCCTGGGCTCAAATGTTGCTGATGGGATCCTGACTGCAGATACCAGAGGGATAACAGGAGGAAAAAATCTCTCATATCTTGGGAACAGGCTGCTTTTCTGGAAAGCTGAGTCTTTACCTTGGCTTCACCTCTGCCATGGCTCTGGTACCTCTCCACACCACTGCTTCCCATGGTTTGTTCATCATTTGTCACACTGGGTGTAAGACAACCAAGTTTTTTTTGTCACGTTGCACGACTGCTCCTGGATGTCACTTGAGGCATCTCCAGGCCTCCCTGCCAATTATCTGAATACAGATCCCTTTTTTCTTCTATCTTCCTCTAATACTTGAAATTATCTTCATTTTTAGGACAAGAGAAGTGCCGGGAACCCCAGCTGTTGGATTTGGATTTGGAGGTCTTCTCATTTTTCAGCCCAGATGCCCAGTGCAGAGCTCCCAAAATGTGCTGCCCTGAAAGTTATTTGGAGAAATGGGTTTTGGTTTGTTTTGTTGTGTTTCTTCATGGGAATAGGAGGAGGTTGAATTCCCTCAGGAAATGGAAGAAACTGGAATCTGAACAATGAATACCTGGGCACTGTTAATTTTTTTTTTTTTTTTCTGGTACACAGCAATACAAAATTGTTAAACAATGGATGACTAAATCAATCAAAAATTGTCATTTAGCCTTATCCTTCCCTCCCCTCTTCCTTCCAAAACAACTGGACCTTCCTCTTTGTGCTTTACTGCATTTGTGAAAAAAATAACTGTAAGAGATGAAGGATGAAAAGGAATTCAACCAGTTGTATAAATGTATGCAAGAAAAGAACACTAAAAACAGAATATCTAGCAATTAGTAATAAGCACAACCTTGTTCACATGGTCCTCAGCTTTAGAAGATACCACTGTTAAAATAGAAGATGTAAAAGAAGGAAAAAAACAAAAAAAACCAAAAAAAACCCAAACATGTAAGAGAGGTGGACACAACCTTTGCTAAAATCCCCACAAAGATGACTTCCTGACTTCCCAGTCCAACAGCCTGACCTATGAAACAAGCAAAAAGTGTTTCCCAGTGCAAACTGGGAATTGTTCTAATATTCAGATCTTGGTCCTGTAGCTTTTTGCAGTAAAATGTGGGGTTCTTTGTCACCTGGTTCCATCATTGTTTCTGTGGCTGTGTGCATGAAGGGGGAATGGGAACAAAAACCCTTAGTGGAGGCAAAGGAATGTTGAGAAGGATGAAAAAGCACAGGGATTAAGTTGGGTCATTTTCTGGGGAACAATAATTAGAAAAATAAATTAAAAACCAAAAAGTTGTATCATTTGAGGGTGGAAAAAAAAAAAGGACAAGCTAAAGGCTGGTAGAGTTTGTTAGGAAATGTGAAAAAAATAATAATTTGAATCTGAAACACTCCATTGAAGCAGGAGATATTGTTAAAACAGATAACTTGGAAACTGAGTAGAGGGAAGATAATCAGTGGGACATTGGAATACCAGAATACAAACTATGTAGCAATGACCAAATGGGTCATCCCCTCAAAAAAATTGCTACGAATGAGAGAACCCAAACTATGAAACCACCTAAATACATGAGCTGTAACAAAATGTACCATTGAGTAGCTGGAATGGAAAGGCAGCAGTTAGAGAGCTCAGTGGAGTTTCAGGGTGATGGCAATAATAATAAAATGCTAAGGGATATTCAAAAAGGGCAGAGGGAGGAGTAGAAAGATGCTACTGGAAAAAAAAGGAATGTCTTAGATCCAGCCTGGGCTGACTGTACACAGATGTGTGAAAAAAAAACTTGTCACCATAAATCACTGGTTATGAAGAAATCATTGATAAGGCCACGAGATTAGAAATCAGGTCTGCTCTAGTGTGCCAGAGGAGGACACAAGAAACAGTGCCCAGCAGTGGTCCAGCTGCTCCTCAGGGCTCCTTTTGCTGATTTTCTGTGATCGGTTCCTGAGATTTCATGGAATCATCATGGTTGGAAAAGACCTTTGAGATCATCAAGTCCAACCATCTGTCCTACACCACCTTCACCACTAAATCATCTCCTAAATCACCACTAATCCACTCCTAAATCATCTCCCATCTACACGATTGGGAACACCTCCATGCTTGGCAACTCCACCACCTCCTTGGGCAACCTCTTCCAATGCTTCCCCACTCTTTCAGTGAAGGATTTTTTCTAAATATCCAATCTGAACCTCCCCTTGGTTACAACTTGAACCCATCTTGTCCTATCACAGTCCCTGGGGAGAAGAGGCCAACCCCAGCATCACTCCATCCTCCTTCCAGGGAGTTGTAGAGGACAACAAGGTCTCCCCTCAACCTCCTCTTCTCCAGC
Source organism: Heliangelus exortis (assembly GCF_036169615.1). NCBI lineage: Eukaryota > Metazoa > Chordata > Aves > Apodiformes > Trochilidae > Heliangelus > Heliangelus exortis. The sequence goes on from NC_092423.1 coordinate 1,772,847, forward strand.
CTGAACAGCTCCAGCTCCTTCAGCCTCTCCTCTTAAACCTTGCTTCTAGACCCCTAAATTTCCCCAGTTTCCCTTCTCTCCACCCTCTCCAGCACCCCCATGTCCTTCCCATACTGTGCTGTAATTTCCTAATTTTTCTTGGAGCAAACACCATCTCACAGGAATTTTGCCATCACATGTAAAGATACATTTAGCCCCTCATGATATTGGTTTGAATCAAAGGTGTAGAGCACTTGGACAATGAAGTTCTTTCTCCCTCTCCTGGTGCAATGAATCCCTTGGAGATGGCTCCTGTTTTCTTCAATCTTCAATAAAACCATCACTGGACTGAAGTCAGCTCTTGGATTCAACTGAGGAGCCCACCATGAAGGTTCAGTGCAGAAACTCTCTGCTAGCAGGTACCACCTGAGCCCCTCCTCTTTTTTCCTTCATCACCCTGTTGTTCTGTCACCAAAACTCATCTCTAAATTGGCCACCACACCATGAGTCCTACACGGCCTAGTTTAGGGTCAGACCTCTCCAAATATCCCCCCAAATCAAAGCATGGTTGGTTGTTCTGACTTTTTTTCAGAGATTTGGTTACCACATCAGGTGCAGCTTGAGTAGAGGAGAAATCCCAACCTCTCCAGTGGGCTACCAGCAGCTTTCTTCCTAATTTGCTGTCAGGGTTTAACACTGGCCCAGCAATTAAACTGAGTAACAGAGGCTCTCTATTAATCTCTCTCTCCTCCCTGATAAAGAAAGGAGAGAGAATAAGGGAGAGAGACTGATGGGTTGGAAACTAAACTACACAGCTTTAATGAAACAGGAATGAGAAACAGGAAAAATGATTAAATCTATACAAATCTACAGGAAAATTGATCCCAGGTTCCTCCCTCCTTTCCCCCAATAACTCTCAGGTCACCCCCGAGGCTGCAGGGCAGCCCTGGGAAAGTCCAGGCTGGAATCCTGGGATCAGCAGCAGTTGGGAGCTGGAGGCAGGAACACACAGATTCAGGCTGGGATGGATCAGGAGCACAGGCAGAGGAAGGGATGGAATCCTCCCAGGATGCCGGGTGAAGGAAGGGAAGCAGGAAAGGCAGGAAGGGCAGGCAGCTGGAAGCTGGAAACAGGAAATCTGGCTTGGCCCTTGTGATCCCTCAAATTTATACCGAGGATGAGGTGTATGGGATGGAATACTCTGTTTGGTCAATTCTGGCATCTCTCTTGTCTGTTCCTCCCCAAAGGAGGCTGCAGGTGGGACCTCTTGATTCCTTCTGGAGGGTAAAATGTTCCTCAGAGCTGAGCAGTGTCCTTGGCTCTGCACACCAGGCTCTGGCTGTAACTCTAAACATCGAGTGTGATCAGTCCCAGAGCAGCCACTGACTGAGAAACTTGCTGTTCATTTCAGCAAGTGCAGCTCCTGACAAGAGACTGAGCTGAAAGCAAAAGGACAAGACAGAAAATCCCCTTCATCCTGGCCCAAACCAGGACATTTGCTAAACACAAAAGCCACCACCCTGCTGCTAGGCAGACTCCCAGCAAGGGCTCCCCATGAGGTATTATAAATCCTGCAGAATATTTCACCATATACACCCCAAAACAACATCTGGCCTCACCCATAACTGCAGATGAACCTTTCAAATGGACACATGGGTGGCATTCAACCATCTGCAGAGATGTGACTCCCTCTGCCTTGGGCTTCTGTGCTTATCTCATTGGCTCAGGTGGTTTCTGCACCATGAGGATTACACAGCATTACTGAATTTTAAAGTATTTTTCTTGTTGCTATTATGAAAACCATAGAATGGTCTTGGTGGGAAGGAACCTTCAAGATCACCCCATCCTATCCCTCTTGCCATGGGCACCTCCCACGAGCCCAGGGTGCTCCAAGCCCCATCCAACCTTCAACACTGCCAGGGATGGGGCAGCCACAGCTTCCTTGGGCAACCTGGGCACCCAGGGGCTCAGCACCCTCAAATTCAAGAATTCCTTCCCCATCTCCAACCTCAATCTCCCCTTTCTCTCCAAGTTTTAACCCATTTCCCTTGTCCTCTCCCTACCCCCTGTGTCAGAACCCTGGTTCTGCTTGGATTGCACCCAAACCTTGCTCTGGGTGTGTGCAGCTACACCTGGTCAGATGGATCTCACCCTTGGCTGTCCCACCTCAACCTCCCAGGACCTGGGAAAGGAGGGGAAGGTTTGAAGGAACATTCCCAAACCCTCCTGCACCATCCCTGGGAGAGGAATCCCAGAATCCCAGAGAGGTTTGGGTTGGAAGGGACCTCAAAGCTCATCCAGGGACCTTCTGAGGATCATCAGATCCCAGACTGGTTTGGGTTGGAAGGGGCCTTAAAGCCCCCCCAGTGCCCCCCCTGCCATGGTCAGGGACCCCTCCCCCAGCCCAGGGGGCTCCAAGCCCCATCCAACCTTCAACACTGCCAGGGATGGGGCAGCCACAGCTTCCTTGGGCAACCTGGGCACCCAGGGGCTCAGCACCCTCACTGGGGACCATTTCTTCATCCTCATCAGCTCACAACTATTTTAGGAAACCTTGAAATGCTGGTAGAGCTGCAAGGGAGCAAGCAAGTGAGAGCCAAAGCCCAATGGGCCAAGCACAACCACCAGCCAAGAAGATTCTCATGGTGCAGCACACAGGACAAGCTGGACCCAACAGAATAAATAATAAAAATCAGAGCAGGATAATGAGAGGAGAGGTTTCACCCCAAGTGCATTTCCAGGGCTCCCTGAGGGAGGATCCACAGGTCAGGCCAAGGTGCTGGGTGTGGGAGAAGGTTGGAACTGGGCCCTAAGAAATGGTATCTCTGAATTTTGTTTTTACCAGCACAAGATTCACTCACAAGCAAACTGGACTAACTCAGCAATATCTCCCCCTTCTCTCCACCTCCTCCCTTCCTTCACCCCTAAAATCAAATTAAAAGAAAAAACATCCCATCTAGAGAATGTGTCTTAAAAAAAAAAAATGTGGGCAGGAAAGATGCCAAGTTCCTTGAAGATCTTTTTATAGCAGTAGCATCTGGCTCTTTGGGAGCCTCCCTGGGGAGGTTTGTTGGTGACTTTACATCTGCTGTGGTTAAGTTGCTAATGGACTGACTGTCTGGGCTGCTGCCTGCTCCACTGATTTCATAGTACCCTGCCCTGGTTATTTGAGGGGTTGGAGCCTATTGATTTCTTGCCAGAAATACACATCCCAGCAGTCACTTGCATTGTGACACCAATCATGCAGAAGGGCTTTCAGATGGAGAGAAAAAATTGGCATTTCATTGCCCTCTCCTCAAACCCACCCAAGCCTGGAGTAAGCAGGGAGTGAAATGTGGAGGTTTTTTATTTGTATTTTTTTTTTTTAATCTGGCAGCCAAAAGGAATATGAATACTATAATATTCTTTCCAGTGATGGCCACAAGCAAGTAAACAAGTAAATAAGTCAATAGTTTAATCTGGAGGCCAATTAAAAATGCAAAACATGCATTACCTCCAAGTGACATGTTCTTTTTTTTTTTTTTTTTTTTTTTTTTTTTTGCTTACTCATCTCTCTCAAAGCTATTTTTGAACCTCAACAAATTAATGACTGCTATGGAGGGAAAAATCAAAATGCATCCCACTGCCTTATTTTGAAATGAAACATTTTTTACTCTCTCAACCTTTTCCTCTATGACCAGAATTCCATTTTTCCAGCCAGACCTCTTGTCAAAAATTCCACCTAATTCTAAGCATGAATTTCCTCCATAATAGCATTCCCTAGAGGAGCTACATTTTTTCACACAGCCAGTTTCAGGATTAATTTTTCTCAGCTGAACCACTTGGTGTTTCACAGCTTCTGCTCCCGTCTTCTGAATAATTGGCCCTTAGAAACACTGTTTTTATTCCACTGAGAACAAAATTACCCTCAACAACTGTTTCAGGCTTTTTGAACTTGATCCAGTCTTGTCACCTGCAATAATGGAATGGTTTGGGATGGAAGGGACCTTAAAGATCCTTTATCCCAACCTCCCTTCCATGGGCAGGGACACCTCCCCCAGCCCAGGGTGCTCCAAGCCCCATCCAACCTGGTCTTGAACACTTCCAAGGATGGGGCAGCTGAAGTTTTCTGGGCAACCCAGGCCAGGAGCTCAGCACTCTCAGAGGAAACAATTTTTTCCTAAGATTTCATCTAAATCTCTCCTTTTTCAGCTAGAAACCCTTCCCTCCTCATCCTATCCCTACAGTGCATTCAGCATCAGTCCTGAGCATCACATCTTTTATTCTGCTGCTGGTATGTAAAATAAAAGAACTGAATCATGACACAGGACAGACTGAACTTGCTGACTGTAGGGGTGCTCCAGTCTACAGGATTTAAAGGTGAATGAGCATCATTGGATCATTTCTGTCTCATTTGCCCACTGGTGCTGTAATTGTCTTCATGGAGCTGCAGCATCCGAGGCTCTTTAGGTGCTTTAGAAGCCTACACCTGTCCATTGCCTTGGGAGCAAAGAGTGAAGTGATTCCACTGCTATTAAAATCAGCAGTCTGGGTGCCCTGGGAGAAGAACTAAACCCCACTCCCCACCCAGCAATGTGAAACGGGCAGAGAAAAAAAAAAAAAAAAAAAAAGGCACACCAAAAAATGGGCACCAAAAAGCTGTTGTTTTCTGCACCTCGTAAGCACCAATTTCCTTCATGAAATCCTTGCTTCTGGGATTCATCCCATTCTCCAGGATTCCTTGAAACATCCTGACACATCCCAAAGAGTTCTGTTTGCATATTTCCCAACTCTCAGTATTTGCAATGGGCTGTGGGGTGGAATAAGTCATGGGTTCAACACCTGCTGGAAGGTTTTTAGCCTGCAGCTGACTTGAATTTGGTAAAGGTTGTTTGGTTTTGTTTTTTTTTTTTTCCATTGTCATTTTATTTAAAGGTCTCTTTGGTGGGTGACACTCTAAACTGCAGCCTGGCAGGAGCAGACATGACTAAGCATCATCAGACAACATGTTCCTAAAAACTAAAATTTGCAACAGAAACATCACTCTTGAAGCTTTCAGGGTGATGGGGTGAAACCTCTTCTGCTCCTCGGATCATTCACACTCCTGTGGGAGCATGGATGGGTGGAGGAAAAGTCTGCCTAGATCAGGACAGGAATCCCCAAATCTGTTTTGATTCCTCCACTCAGAACATGCAGTTCAGGGCAGACTTTTGTCCTCTTTTTCTGACCCTAAATTACATCTTTATCACATTTTTCCACAACAAGAACCCTTTTGATCTGCCACAGTTAAGACCCAGTTTGGTCTGGCCTGCAGCTATCCTCCTGCAGCTGGAAGGTTTGAAATGCAGGAGAAGCTTGAAGAGTTGTGTCACATACCTAAAAGATGCTTTCTGGAAGGGCAGTTGCCAAAGGATATTTTTTTTAGGGGCCCTACAGGAAAGAGAGAAAGGACTTTTGACAAGGGCATGGAGTGATAGGATAAGGGGGAATGGTTTCCAGCTGAAGCTCAGGATCTCTGCCTCTGTCAAGTCCTCTTAGAAGACTGTTTCTTTTCTCTGGTTCAGGAATGTAAAATTCCTCCCAGGGGACCCCTCTGTTACCATCCCAAAAATGGAGTTTGGAGAAAAAGAGAGGGGAAAGAGAAGTCAGAGGCACCCATGTGACAGGCAGCAAATCCCAAATATTTCAATAATCCATTACAGCTTCACAGGGATGATGAACAAATCCCAGAATGAAGAGGGGCATTATCAGGAATTATTACTCATCATTCTTTGCTATTAATGTATAAGTTGCTATTAATCATTGTTCTTGTCAAGATTTACCACCATTTCCTGGGATCATGCTGTGCTTGATGCTTGACCAAAACCGAACAAAAAGGCAATTACTTTGCTGTGCCATTTACAGTTTCATTTCTTTCAAAACCACTGTTTTCATCAAACTGCATATTCACTGTGGTTGCCCAGTGACTCATGATGGCTTCAAAGGGAAAAGTGAGCAACTGATAAAAAAATATCACGTTGAGCAGCATTAAAGTGTGCAGGAAATGGATGGAAACTGATAGAGGAAAACTTTTCAAAGTAAAACCCGAATTTTCATGACCTGCTGGGGCCAAACTGTAACTGAAAGGCAAAGAAGTGATTTCACGTTTCTGATTTGGAGAAAGAAGGATGAATTTTAGACTGAGAAGAGTTATCAGCACCCCCATAAACTGGAGTTTTCCTTTCTGACACTTTTCTCTGCACCTCTCCTGCACTCAAGTGACATTCGTGTGACTCACGTTGTCACCAGCCTGCTCAGCAGTGAAGTTGAGGCCACATCAGATGCACGAGTGTTTCATCCCCCAAAGAAATGTTGGCACCAAGGAATCACAGAATCATCAGGACTGGAAAAGCCCCCTGAGATCCTCAATCCCAACCATCAAGCCAACACCACCCTGGCCACCAAACTGTGTCCCCAATTGCCATGTCCACATATTTCTTGAACACCCCCAGGGATGGTGACTCCACCACTGCCCTGGACAATCTGTTCAAGTGTTTGACCACTCAGTAATAATTTTTTTTCCTAATATCCAATCTAAACCTCCCCTGAGAGAAGGCTGGGAACTGCATCATCTCAACTACATGCTCAAAACCCCTGTTTAGGGGGGACAACTGCTCTCTGGTGCCATCCCTCAGGGGACTTTGTCCCTTAGGAACCAGCACCTCTTGTCTCTGAGTACCTGCAGACAGTGGTGACATCAAATACACCTGCTGGGGGGTGATATAAAGAGGGATTTTACCTTCCAGAATGACTGTGAGCCCTGAGCTAAAGGGAAATGGCCCAAAACCATGAGTTAATGCAGTGAACTCTGCTCATGCTTCACATTTCTCCCTTTGTGGGGTGCTATGAAAAAGTTTGAGTGTTTTCTGGTGCAGCTCGGCTCAGAGGACAATTACACAGAGAAGAGAGCTTATTTTTTCTTGGCATGGTGTGTGGACAGTGGTGAAGCTTCTGGATCTAAGATTCCCCCACTATAAACTTGCTTTAAATGGGAGCTGAAGCCTTTCAGATGGGAATGGAACCCAGATGAAGTGTCAGGCTGGTGAATTTAGGAGACAGAGAAGACACTGGCCATGTGCACAGAGGGGGGCAATGCTCTTGGCATCATCTCTGGCTGCTTTTACCTCCTTTTACAAAGGTAAAGAGCAGGAACTTGTTCACCACAGTGCCAGTGAAGGTGGCAGAAAATGGATGGGGAGAGCAGTGAGGGTTGTGTGGTGACACCCCAGTAGTCTTAATTTTGGGGATAGGAGAGAGGACACAGGGTTCATAGGTGCCTCTACAAGTGTGACACCCCCATCAGGAGCTGGTCACCTGGCCCTGTTTCATCACAGAATCAAAGAATGGCTGAGGTTGGAAAGGACCTTGGAGTTCATCTGCTCCAAGCTCCTGCCATGGGATTTTATCTCATCCAGATAAATAATAAGTGAGAGGGGCAATGTATGCCCTGAGGGGCACAGAAATATGTGCCTTTGTCCAGGTGTGTTTATCACAGAATCCCAGACTGTTAAAAGTTGGAAGGGACCTCTGGAGAACATCTCCTCCAACCTCCTTGCCATGGGGACACCTCTCATCCAGCCCAGGTTGCTCCAAGCCTCATCCAACCTGGCCTTGAACACCTCCAGGGAGGGGGCAGCCACAGCTTCTCTGGGCAATCTGTTCCAGAGGCTCAGCACCTTCCTGATGAAGAACTTCTTCCTCAGCTCCAGCCTGAACCTCTTCTCCTGCAGTTTCAATCCATTTCCCCTTGTCCTCTGGCTGGACACTCTGAGGAAAAGTCCCTCTGCAGCCTTCCTGGAGGTTCCCTTCAGGGATTGGGGGGCAGCTCTAAGGTCCCCCTGGAGTCTTCTCTTCTCCAGGCTGAACAATCCCAGCTCCTCAGCCTCTCCTGGGAGCAGAGCTGCTCCATTCCCTGGATCATCTTTGGGGCCTCCTCTGGGCTCATTCCAAGGGCTCTCCATCCTTCTTCTGGTGGGGACACCAGGACTGGATGCAGTATTTGAGGTGGGGTCACCCATGAGCAGAATAGAGGAGAAGAATCACAATTTCATCAAATCAAAGGACTTTTTCTGGAAGGAGAGTAATTATCCTCACAGCTAATTACAGAGAAAGATGCTGTGGTTGCTCAGGGAAACATAGGACACCTGAGACCAGGTTGAACTTCTCCTCCTTGTAACGAAACAGATTGTTTCTGTTAAAAGATGCTCTTCATAATGATAAAGTACTTAAATAAATGGGTTTGGGAGCCTAGAAACATCTGCATTAGGGCACTAACACATCCCATCCAAACCAGCTTCCCATTGTGTTGTTTAGAACAAGGATGATGGATTCAAGTGATTCTTTCCAAGGTCAAAGCTGGAATCTGTTTCAGAGCCAAGGTAAATACTTAAAAAATACTGACTACTGTCCAGACCCTGTTTTTATTGTACACAAACACTGCAAAAAAAAAAAAAAAAAAAATTAAATCAGATAAACGTTAATAAATAATCCTGAAATAACACTGAGGTGCCAAATTCAGCTTCAATGCCCAGTTTGCTGGAAAAGCAAAGATTTGCAATGCAAAACCCCCCAGCAAATGAATGAAAAAATGTGCCACAGGGGACAGGTTTGTCTTGCTAGCAGAGGTCAAAAAAACTGTCTTCAGAAGTTTCAAGGTTAGACTTGGTTCAGAGCATTCAGATTTGTGGGGGGCAAAGTGTTTGCCCTAGGCCGTGTTGGCAAGTTTATGCTGCTCCTGGGCAGAGCTTAAAATACAACCATCAAAAAAGCTAAATAAGGTCCTCTCAGGATGAAAATTCAGCCACAATTTATAGGAATGCACCAGAATAATTTTTTATAGAGCAGCTTTTGCTAACATCACCTTCAAGATCTAAAGAGCTGCTCCTGCTCCTGAGAGCTGCAGGGGAAAAGTGTTGGGTAAAGAAGGGAAGCAAAATCAGAATAATTTTTTTTTTAAATTTTTTGGAATAAAGTCATAAGGGAATGGAGATGATATTGCTGATGTTTCCCTGTGGGGAGGAAGGGATTGCACCAGGTATCTAGAAGCATTAAACTGTTTTGGTTGGAAAAGACCATTATGATCAAGTTCAAATACTGAGCTAGACCCAAGACCACCTCTAAACCAAGGCCCTCAGCACCACATCTACCCAGGTTTGAAAACCCTTCAAAAACCTCTTCTAGTACCCTTTGGGGAAAGAAATTGTTCTTCATACCCAATCTAAATCTCCCATGACACAACCTGAGGCCATTTCCCCTTCTTCTATAAAATGTTCTCTGGGAGGAAAGACCAAAGACCAACAACCCCCCCTTCACTCCAAGCTCGTTTCACAAGAGTTGGAGGGAGTGAGAAGCTCTCCCTTCAGCTTCCTTTTCTCCAGACTGAACCCCCCAGCTCTCTTGGTCATTCCTTGTGCTCCAGACCTCCCCAGGGCACAGCCCCTCAGTGTCCTTCTTGGGATGAGGAACCCAAAACCAAAAAGATGATTAGAAGAGCATCCTGACCAGTGCTGAGTACCACGGGTGCTTTGGGTGCTGGGGGCATGACCTGTAGAATTTCTGGGGCAAGCCAGGAGCAAAGTGTTGCCTATAAAAAGTAAAACATGAATCTGGGTGTATGTCCTGATGCCACTGGAACCCTGCACAGTGGAGACTCAGGAAGTTTGGAAGCTTGGGAATATTTCCTGGGTAAAAAGAGGGCCAGAGGTGAGGTTGGAAGAAGTCCCTCCCTGAAATATTTGCCTGTCCTTAGGGAAATTTTATGCTTGTCTGTCTGGTCATGTCCCCACATCCTTTTCTTTTTTCTTTTCTTCTATTTTCCCCCCCCCCCCCCCCCTTTTTTTTTTCTTTTGTTTGCTTGTTTTTCTCCTCGAGGCCTTTTTGGGAGAGGTCATCTCCTGGGGAGGAAGGGCAGGAGAAGAAAGGTCTGTCTCTTGTTTATGTGATGTCCAGGCTGGGAACAGGCTGAGCATCTTGCTCTCTTGCAAAAAAAAAAATAAATAAACAGCCAAAATGGAGCCAACACATCCCTAATGATGGCACTGGGGAGGTGGTGGGGGAGCATTTTTGGGTGTCTACAGGAGCTGTTGTCTTTGGCTTTGCTGCCCTGTCTCTAAATGCTTCCTGTCTTGCTGAGGTTTTGTGAGTTTATAGAAAATCTGTGTTGGACTTGAGGTTCACCCAGGAAATTCATTCTTGCTGCAGTCAGCAAAAGTGAAGAGAATGAAGCAAAAGGCAGTCTCAGGCTCCCTGCCCAGCAGCCCATCCATCTGGGAAGCCTCCAGAGCATTTTATCCCCAGAGCACTTTCTGGAACAAATGTGTTTTTATGGATTAGAGATGAATTCTTTCTCCATTTTTAATTTAAAGGATGGTGACTCCATCACTGCCCCGGGCAGCCTGCTCCAATGATTGGACATATCTCCAGTAAAGAATTTTTTTAATTAATATGTGATCTAAATATTTCTTCCCTTCCCAAATGAATTTTCACCCAAGGGTGGGGAGCCAGACACAGACAGATGCAAGATTGGTTTCAAAGCCATAGGAAGTCATGCACATGTGAGCATTAGCTCAGATAAATACAAGAGTAGTGGGTGCTGGTGTCCATAATAGGTGTTTCTCCATAATATCTTATTGATAATGACTAAAAATGGGTTCCCTGAAAAAGAGAAGGATGTGCTCACCAAAGAGAAATGTTTGGTGCTGGTGTCTGAGCTGTCATCAGAAACTGATCAGACCCAGCCAGCACGGGGTTAGGAAGGGCAGGTCCTGTCTGACCAACCTGATCTCCTTTTATGATCAGGTGACTGCCTGGTGGATGAGGGGAAGGCTGTGGATGTGGTCTATCTGGACTTCAGCAAGGCCTTTGACACCATCTCCCACAGCATCCTCCTGAGAAAGCTGTCAGCCCACAGCTTGGACAGGGGCATCTGTGCTGGGTTAAGAATTGGCTGGAGGGCCGGGCCCAGAGAGTGGTGCTGAATGGGGCTGCATCAACATGGCGGCCGTGGTGTCCCCCAGGGATCAGTGCTGGGCCCAGTCCTGTTCAATATCTTCATTGATGACTTGGATGAGGGGATTGAGTCCATCATCAGCAAATTTGCTGATGACACCAAGCTGGGGAGAAGTGTTGATCAGCTGGAAGGCAGGAGGGCTCTGCAGAGGGACCTGGACAGACTGGAGAGTTGGGCTGATCCCAAGGGGATGAGGTTCAACATTCCAAGTGCCGGGTCCTGCACTTTGGCCACAACAACCCATGCAGTGCTACAGACTGGGGACAGAGTGGTTGGGGAGCAGCCAGGCAGAAAGGGACCTGGGAGTCTGGATTGCCAGGAAGATGAACATGAGCCAGCAGTGTGCCCAGGTGGCCAAGAAGGCCAATGGCATCCTGGGCTGGCTCAGGAACAGCGTGGCCAGCAGGTCCAAGGAGGTGATTCTGCCCCTGTGCTCAGCCCTGGTGAGGCCACAGCTTGAGTCCTGTGTCCAGTTCTGGGCCCCTCAGTTCAAGAAGGAGATTGAGGTCCTCGAACAGGTCCAAAGGAGGGCAACCAAGCTGGTGAAGGGACTCGAACACAGATCCTATGAGGAGAGGCTGAGGGAGCTGGGGCTGTTCAGCCTGGAGAAGAGGAGGCTCAGGGGAGACCTCATTGCTCTCTACAACTCCCTGAAAGGAGGATGGAGCCAGGCGGGGGTTGGTCTCTTTTCCCAGGCAGCTCTCAGTAAGACAAGAGGACATGGTCTTAAATTGTGCCGGAGGAAGTTCAGATTGGATATTAGAAAGAATTTTTTCACGGAAAGGGTGATCAGACATTGGAACGGGCTGCCTGGGGAGGTGGTGGACTCTTTGTCCCTGGAGACATTTAAAAAGCGACTCGATATGGCACTCAGTGCCATGGTCTAGTGACTGTGGCAGTACTTGTTCAAGGGTTGGACTCGATGATCTCTGAGGTCCCTTCCAACCCAGCCTATTCTATGATTCTATGATTCTATGATCCCCCCCTTCAAACTGCTCATCAAGGAATCCCATCTCCTTTTCAGCCATCACTCTGTGCAGCCATCGAGTGAAACACTCAATAAATTCCTGTGGGAAGGATCTGCCATGGGGTGACAGGGTCTGGAGCACAAATCTGAGGAGGAGAAGCTGAGGAACTGGGGTTGTTCAGCCTGGAGTAAAGGAGGGAGTCTCTAGATCTCCCTGAAAGGAGGTTGGAGCCAGGGGGGGATCAGGCTCTTTTCTCAAGAAAGAAGTGATAGAAAAATGGAAACGGAACCTGCACCAGGAGGTTTAGACTGGAAATGAAGAAAAATTGGGTACGAAGGAAAATTTCTTCATTTAAAAGGGTTGTAGAGTCACCACCCTATAGCAGGCTCATCTCTTTCCCATAAACAGACTTTTCTAACCTTGTGGTCCTCTCTCCCTCTCCATCATTCCCAGGTGGGAGGTGTAGCTGGGCTGGTGGAGCTCAAGTGCTTCAAAGGAGTGGTGGGCACCATCTCCCCAGAGCCCTTCAAGAAGCTTGAGCTCCAGAATGGGGTTTGACAGTGGGACACACAATTTCCTATCTCCCAGGCCCTCTAAAACATCAAGGGAGAAGGTTTGGGAAGGGTCTCTGGAGCACAGAGAGCCTCTTGCCCTGGGCCCCTCTCTGGGGAACAGAGAGTTTTATCCCAATTAAATGAAAGGTGGCTTAAGGCAAGGCTATTTCTTGGGCTTAAATCTGATCCAAACACAACTGGAAATTTCTGCTCTTGAGCTGACAGAGATGTAATTTGGGAGACAATTTCCCAATAGTTTGTTTTTTCTTTTTTTTATTATTTTTTTTCTTTCCCCCCCTCTACTCCTGACACTGCCAGTATCCAGGCCTCCTCCTATTTACTTCTTTTTTCTTTTTAAAGCTCTTGATTTGAGGTTGCAGGGATCCTGAATTTGACAGGGTTTGGTCAAAGTGGATATTTTTTGACTTCTGCATGTGGGCAGAGGGAGTATTTGCCTTACAGACTCCTTTGAATATGACATGAATTGAGCAGTTATCTGGAGCTGGGTCAGAAATCCATTGCCATAAGAGTCCCTTCCTACCTGTGAAGCTTTCTGAAGGTTTCATCTCACTGATATAAATAAAAACCCCAAATACACACAATTATTGACTTAGCTGTGAGTGTAAATTGCTACCATTGAAACTGGTGATTTCTTACTGGCTTTCTTGGACACATATTGACACAAGTCTGAGGGAAACTGGCAGAAGGATGCTGAAAGCCTGTTTGTATTCCTCTCCTCCCTTCCATGTTCTTCCCAGGTTCCATCATAGAACCCCAGAATGGTTTGGGTTGGAAGGGACCTTAAAGCTCATCCAGTTCCAACCCCCTGAATGGGCAGGGAACCCTCCCAAGTCCCATCCAACCTGAGACACTGCCAGGGATGGGGCAGCCACAAAATCCTTGGGCCAGGGGCTCAGCACCTTCAAATTAAAGAATTTTTTTCTCATCTCCAACCTCAATCTCCCCTCTCCAAGTTTTAACCCATTTCCCCTTGTCCTCTCCCTACCCCCTCATGTCCAAAGCCCTCCCCACACAACATGTGTGATGGGAACACACTCAAGAAACCTACACAGCAATGTGAATAATCCACCCCTTGTTGATTCTCTTGTTTCTTTAATCAGTAGAGGAGTTCATAGAATCATGGAATGGTTTGGGTTGGAAGGGACCTCAAAGCTGACTCAGTGCCCCCCCTGCCATGGTCAGGGACCCCTCCCCCAGCCCAGGGGGCTCCAAGCCCCATCCAACCTTCAACACTGCCAGGGATGGGGCAGCCACAGCTTCCTTGGGCAACCTGGGCACCCAGGGGCTCAGCACCCTTAAATTAAAGAATTTCCTCCTAATTTCCAACCTCAATCTCCCCTTTCTCTCCAAGTTTTAACCCATTTCCCTTCTCCTCTCCCTACCCCCCCCGTGTCCAAAGCCCTCCCCCAGCTTTCTTGGAGCCCCTTCAGATATTGGAAGGTTGCTCTGAGCTCACCTGGGAGCCTCCTCTTCTCCAGGATCCTCATTTCCAAGCTTCTGGAGGTTGGGGGTTGATTTAAGGGGCATGCTCATTTTTCTACAATTCTTGATTATCCACTTCTTTTCCAACAAAAGCTGTGGACAATGATTGCAATCAGCACCTGGCTGAACCACAGAGCTGTGATGAGGACGTGCTGAGGCACAGCCCTGCCTGCCACCTAAACCAGAATGACTGTCCCCTCACACAAAAGTGGCAATTTCTGAGAATAACAACCTTTAATGTGCTGCAGAATTCATTTCTCCCACTTGCTAGGGGATGTCAAAGCCCAGAATAAATGGCCTTGGCCAGACTCCTGTGGGACAGCAGGATATAATAGCTGCCATCCAGGATTTGCTGTGGGATTTACGTGAGCAGAAGTCAATGTTTCCTCCCAGGATGGATGCTCTGAATTTATTTTATTGGCATCAGAGAGGTGGACAAGAAGTGTAATCAGCTGGAGTGTGGTTCTTCTCAGCTGAAAGTTTTGCTGATGGGAAGGCAGAAGAGTTATTCCCAACAATCCCCATTTAAGGGGGAAGAAGAGGGATCAGCTCAGCTGCAGGTGTTGCCCCTTCAGACCCTGGGGGTCCATCCAACCCTCAGCAATAATTTAAGAGCTTACTGTGGGCATTTTTTTTCCCCAGAAATACAGGTGGAGAGCCAGAGGCAGCAGCCAGAAGAAGTCATTCCAGCTCATGGTGACCTCTTAGACTCACAGAACCATTTTAGTTGGAAAACACCTTTAAGACCAAGTCCAAACAGTAATCCAGCAGTGCCACCATTAAACCACGTGTCCCAGCACCACATCTGCAGGGGTTTTAAATCCATCCAGTGATGGTGACTCCACTCCAGTCTCAAGCAGCCTCCTCCAGGGCCTGAAAACTCTTTTGGTGAAAAAAAATGTTGATAATACCCAATCTAAACTTCTGCTGGTACAAACTGAGGCCATTTCCTCATCCTGTTGCTTGTTACTTGAGGGAAAAAACTGAGCCCACCACATTCCAACCTTCCTTCAGGGAGTTAGACAGCAAGGTCAACCCTAAACCTCCCTTAGATTGCTTCACTCCTGATTTTTGGTGGCATTTCCCACCAGGCCACATCCCTGGTATGACCTGGGATGCTGGAGGCAGCAGAATGTGGGGCTCCATCCTTGTCATTTCCTCTCTTGGTGCTTTGACCACACAAAACAGGCAGAAAATGGGGCTGAAATGAGCACTCAGCTGCTTTCTTGAACCCCTTGGAGCTGTCAAGACCTTTCCACAGCCTTTGGCCACCCAGAACTCACCTCCTTGACCCCTGAAAAACCTCTGTGTCTGGGCACACCACTACTTTCTCACTCTCTTTTGGCATCTCTCCAGAAATAACTCTATTTTACTCTGCTGTTTTTTGATTTTTTTGTTTTTTTAAACACTAACCATAGCCTAAAATTATTTCACACGCACCCATATACACATCACACCAAGATACATTTCCAGTAGGATCTGCAAAAAAAAAAGCAAATTTGTCAATAGGAAGGAAGCCATTCAGAGGTGTGAGAGAGATGTACAAACCCTCTTTTTCTTTTTTTTTTTTTTTTTTTTCACTATAAATGGAATAAGCAGCTGCTTCATAAAGGAGAGTTTTAACGTACTGTGTGCTGGTTTGGAGGAGTTCCCATCCTTTTTTCATGGAGTTTTTTTCTCCTTTTGACAGGTGTTGAGTGGGGAAAGGCTGGAAGGGAAAAGAGGCTGGCAGGCATGGATTTGGGGGCTCATTTGAGAGTCCATTTAAACTTGGCAGGCAATTGGCTTATGGGTGGATTTATGTGCAAGTTCTCAGAACTTCCAGTTCACCACGGGGTTGCAGGATGGTGTTATCTGTAGGCATTATTTGCCACTGGAACATTGGTTCCCAAGTATTGGTTGGGATAAATTCAGTGAGATTTGTAATTTAGGAGCTTTAGAGCCCTTAAAGGGATCTGCTTAATTCATCTTATCCTAAGAGATGACCAAACACAGTTCAGCCAGCTGGAGAATAGAGACCCTTTTAAGTAGATATCTCTATCTCAGGCATCTAAAGTCAGGTCAAGGAAATCTCAAGCTTAATTTTTCTTGCATTTTCTGTGGAAAAAAAAATAAAATGTAGTGTGTGGGACAGGTATGTCCCAAGTAAAAGAAGGAGTGATTACTTGAGGTTGCTTTAGGTCAACACTTAGGCTGCATCTAGAATATTACACCCAGTTTTGGATCTCAGTTAAAGCCAAACCACTGACAAACTGGAGCAAGTTCAGCAGACAAAATGGTCAGGAGTTTGAGCACTTCTCCTGTGAGGAGAGGCTGAGGGAATTGGGTTTGGGCAGTCTGGAGAAGAGAGGGGTTTTTGGGGACATCAGAACAGCCCCTGCATGTGGCTTGTCAAGAAGATGGAGTCAGGCTTTGCACAGCTGGGATGGGTTGGCCATGGGTGGCCACCTGGGGACCACCAAGCTGCTCTTGTCACTCCCCCTTCTCCACAGGAAGAAAATACAAGGCAAAACTCATGATTGAAGAGAAAGTTACCAAAGAAAAGCAAATGCTGTGGGCAGAAGCAAAGAAAAGGAAAACCATGGTTTTTTTTTACTTCCCACCCTCAGGCAATGGTCAGCTGCTTTCTGGGAAGCAGGGCCTGAGTTCAGATGGTTTGAGGGATGTGCTGAACCCTTTTGTTTGCCCTTCCCTCGTTTGATCTCCTCTTGCTGTGGTCCTTTACCCTTTGAATAAATGGGGCACTCAACCTCTTTATGGAAAGCTCCTCCTAAAAGGGGACGTTGCTGCCTCTTCCTCCTCTCCCATCAGCTTTGGTTTCAGCTCTGTGGGAGGATGGAGGAAAGGTAGACCTGGGATTTCACAGCTGCAGGAGGCAGACAGTGGGAAGGATGAGGGGAAATGCCATATGGACTTCTGGTGGTTTGCTGATTTGGTTTTTCACAAAATATTTTCCTTTCCTTTGACATCACGGTCGGAGGACCAGGAAGGAAAAAAAAAAAAACCCAAAAAACAACAAAACTCAAAATACCCAATATATATTTACCCTCAAACCACTAAATTGAGGCAAGAAAGTATATTAGGCCATTTGAATGCACACAGGGAAGCTATTGTCAAGCAAAATTATTCCTTGGTTTTACTACTGTAATTCAGGGGCATGTGTTAGAGGTTAGAGGCTCCCTAAAGAGCAGCTGGTGGCCTGTGGCAATTTAATTAAGAGTGGAGTTATGGCTAGCTGATTGCATTTCTAAATTTGTCTTTGGCTCTTGGCCCTTTTATCTGGGATCTTGGAAGCTTGATTCAAGGGCCAGCCCAGTCAGGACAAATCTGCCTTGGAGATTGATGAGGTTTGGCTCAATCTTGGCCAGCAGAAAGGTTACAGCCAAACATGTCCTGAGTTTTATGTCCCCATCCCTGCAGTGGGTGGGAATGAACATAAAATAAGAACAGAACTTTCCATTCCCCAGGGGAAGGAGCTGGGAGAGATTTTCTGAAGCACGTGTGAATATATTGATCCCAAAGAAGTCAGACATCTAAATTAGGGCCAGCATTGAGTGGAGATACCCCAATGTCACTGTGTAATCAGTGGAGAGGCACAGGTTCCTGCAGAGAGTTATTTAGAGGAAGGATCCAATTTTTTTGCTCCAAATTACCCTCTCAAGAGCATCTTTGTTAATTATAGAGGGTGCTCAAAATAATGAGCTTCCTAATGCAGATAACTCTCTTGAAGCCAGAGCTACATCTAGACACCCACATTTAGATGTTTACCTCTGAATTCCTGTGAACTTTGGGGTCCTTCCTCTTGTCTCAGTCAAGAGAGAACCAAGACTCAGTTCAAGCTGCAAGACATGTGGGGTTGGTTGTCTGACATCCCCTGTGCCAAGTGTCCTGTCTCCCGAGGGAAAACTGCAAGAACTCAGGGGGCCTGAAATGGTACAAGGAGTCTGTGTTTTGGCAAATTGTATTACCCTCAGATCTACATAAATTATATTGAGAACTAAGAGAACCCCATCTCTATGAATACATTTCATCCAGCTGCTTCAATTCAGATGCCTGAAACTCCAAGTGTCCTGGTTTGGGCCAGGATAAAGGGGATTTTTTTGTCTTGTACTTTTGCTTTCAGCTCAGTCTCTTGTCAGGAGCTGCACTTGCTGAAATGAACAGCAAGTTTCTCAGTCAGTGGCTGCTCTGGGACTGATAACACTTGATGTTTTATAGTTACAGCCAGAGCCTGGTGTGCAGAGCCAAGGACACAGCTCAGCTCTGAGGAACATTTTACCCTCCAGAAGGAATCAAGAGGTCCCACCTGAACCCCTCCTTTGGGGAGGAACAGACAAGAGAGATGCCAGAATTGACCAAACAGAGGATTCCATCCCATACACCTCATACTCAGGAGAAATTTGAGGCATCACCAGGGTCAAACCCCTTCCTGCTTCCCCTTCTTCCCCTCTCCCTGTTTGCTTCAGCATCCTGGGAGGATTCCATCCCTTCCTCTGCCTGTGCTCCTGATCCATCCCAGCCTGAATCTGTGTGTTCCTGCCTCCAGCTCCCAACTGCTGCTGACCCCAGGATTCCAGCCTGGACTTTCCCAGGGCTGCCCTGCAGCCTCGGGGGTGACCTGAGAGTTATTGGGGGAAAGGGGGGAGGAACCTGGGATCAATTTTCCTGTAGATTTGTACAGATTTAGTCATTTTTCCTATTTATCATTCCTGTTTCATTAAAGCTGTGTAGTTTAGTTCCCAACCCATCAGTCTCTCTCCCTTATTCTCTCTCCTTTCTTTATCAGGGAGGAGAGAGAGATCAACAGAGAGAATCTGTGATTGGGTTTAATTGCCAGGCCAGTGTTAAACCCTGACACCAAGCTAAATGCCACCCCCAGGGTTATGCAGTGTCAATACACCTCTGCCTCCTGGGTCTCTCTAGGTCCCACTCTTCTCCCCAGAACACCACTATTTGTATGTGATGTACCTGGTGATCCAAGCCATGATTTACTTGGGAAGAAAATGGCACATGATCCTGAGCTTCCCTGATGGTTTCACTGGCTCCTGATGGATGATCAGGCACTGGCAGGAGGAGATCCTGGGGTGACTTTCAAACTAGAGCCATGGTACAGCACAGAGCTCTGAGGAGGTTCTCATCTACATCCCAAAACACTGCAGTTACTTTATTATGACATTATTTCAGGATTATTCCCACATTAATATGTCTGAATGTCATAAAACCAGAGAGGGCTTCTAGCAAGAAACTCAAGACTTGACTTGACTTCCTTCTTTCCTTCCTGTCTTTCCTTCCTTCCTCCTTTTCCTTCCTTCCTTCTGTCCATCTGTCCTTCCTCCCTCCTTCCTTCCTTCTTTTCTGTCTTTCCTTCCTCCTTTTCTCTTTCCTTCCTCCCTTCCTTCCTCCTTTTCTGTCTTTCCTTCCTCCTTTTCTCTTTCTTTCCTCCCTTCCTTCCTCCTTTTCTGTCTTTCCTTCCTCCTTTTCTCTTTCCTTCCTCCCTTCCTTCCTCCTTTTCTCATTCCTTCCTCCTTTTCTCTTTCCTTCCTCCCTTCCTTCCTTCTTTTCTCTTTCTTTCCTCCTTTTCTTCCTCCTTTTCTGTCTTTCCTTCCTCCTTTTCTCTTTCCTTACTCCCTTCCTTCCTTCTTTTCTCTTTCCTTACTCCCTTCCTTCCTTCTTTTCTGTCTTTCCTTCCTCCTTTTCTCTTTTCTTCCTCCCTTCTTTTCTGTCTTTCCTTCCTCCTTTTCTCTATCCTTCCTCCCTTCCTCCCTTCTTTTCTGTCTTTCCTTCCTTTTTCCCTTTTTTTTTCCTCATCTTTTTTATTTTGGTTTTTTTTTTTTTGTTTTTTTGGGGGGGGCTGTTTGTTTTTTTGGTTTTTTGTTTGTTTACCAGCAGTTCCCCTTAAGCTGTACTGACTCTATCCCTGCTGACCCCCATCAGCACCCATGAAAAATCACTCTCCCCATCCCAGATTCCACTGCAAAGCAGGAGCCCTCTTGACAATTGGCAGCTTTTCCTGTTCTGTAGCTCAGAATTCATTTTTCTTGTCCTAGGGCAAGCTTAAGATGGTTGGAAGAAGAAAAAGAATTGTGTGTTCACATGATAGCAATAAAAACTTTTGGAAAGCAGCTCAGTTTCCTAGGATCATAGAACAGTTTCGGTGGAAAAGGACTTTTAAAGGTCATTTAGTCCAATCCTCTGCAGTCAGCAGGGACATCTTCATTACATCTGGATGCTTACAGCCCTGTCCAACCTGACCTTAAAAGTTTCCAGGGTCTAGGCACCTCTCATCCCTCTGGGTAGGTCTCACCACCCTCATAATAAAAAATTTCCTTGGAATTTCCCTTCTTTTAGTTTAAAACCATCACCCTTTCTCCATTTGCTCCAGACCCTGCTAGAAATCTTGTCCTCATCTTTCTTTTAAGCCCCCTTGAAGCATTGAAAGATGCAATAAGGTCTTTCCAGAACCTTCTCTTCTCCAGGCTGAGTTTGAGACTTTACTGACAACCCAGCTTTGGAATATCCAACTTTTAGGTTCATTTTCTTGTCTTTTCCACTGCCCCGTGGCTCTTCAGGGCTCCCATGTATGAAACCCACAGGTGGTGAAGAGGAAAGAAGCCACAACAGCATCTCATTGCTTGGAGGTAATGGTTGGGTGGGTAGTTAATGCCTTAACTAATCCTTAATGCAAGTTAAGAGTCTCATCAAGGCAGACAAATCCACTCAGCTCTTAGGAACTGTCCCCTTGCTGGGCTTTTTCACAAGAAAAAGGTCAGAAATGGAGACAAAGCAGCAAGTAAACCACTTAGAACACCTTTCTTTATAAAGGACTTGAAAAAAAAAAATACAGGCCCACACACCAAAATCAGCAACAGGGAAGTTTTAAACAGTGGCCCCTATTAAAATCTCTACAAATGCCTTTGCAATTACCCTGGCCACACTGTTTCCCAAATATTCCTGAGGCTAAGCCTCTATTTGATCATAATTACAGGGAACATCATGAGGAATGCTAATTGCTAAGCCCCAAATTGAAGGGAACCACATGGATGTGTCCATAAAGGACATAATGGACATTTCTGGGGGACAGATTAATCAAGTTGTGAGGGATAATCCCTCTCCAGACCACTCACCACGATACTCCAGGTTAAAATTAGGCACCAGGAGCAACATCTGCCCTGATTTGAGACAATTAGGATTTAAAAAAAAATAAAATACCTGTGGTCATACTGATCTGAGGCTTCCTGGGACCCCAGCAGCACCTGGGAGCTCCTATGGATGTTGCACAATGGGGAGGAGCTGAACCCATGGGGAGGAGAGGATGGGTCTGGTGGCCCAAATGGACCAATCACAGCATTCCTTCCTAGGGTGCTCACTATAAAATGGCTCCCATCAGAGCCCTCAAGTGGTATCTTGGGTTTTCCTTGCTGCTGTTTTCTCCTGGAGAAGCCCCTCATCCATTGGGATAGGTGACCTCCTACTGCCTTCCCAGGGAGGGCTCCAGGATTGTTGGGAATTGTCACTGAAATTCTGGATTTGGGCACCTCCATCTTATGCTGAGTTCAGGGTGGGATTTTGCTGGTTGGGAAATAATTACCAGCTGAGGAGTGTGGCTTTCAGGTCTATATATTTAAATATATTTTTAATTCACCATCATTATTACTACTTCATTAAGCCTCTCCTTGTTGTTTTCTTCCAACCTTCAAGTCTCTCCTCTTTTTTCTCTGGCTTTTGTCACCAAATTATTGGCTAGAACTCTGAAAAGATCTCAGGTTTTGGATAGAGATTCATGGTTTATGTCAATTTGTCTTTTCCTGATTCTGATTCCCACATAAGCAACAAAAGAGAACCATGGTGATGCAGGAGACACTTAAAACTGAATTGGCCATGGCCCCTTTTCCAACTGAGATTCTATTGCCAGGGATCTGAGAACAACTTTTTTTGTACTTGGGGTGTACAATTCACCTTTCAAACCTTGGCCAAACCAAGGCTGAGGCACTCTGGTGCTCTATATTTGACACCTGACTTTACTAAAAAATTCCTCTTTTTTTCTGGATCTGGCCTTTCCCTTGGCCTTTCCATCTGTAAAATACAAGCAAACCAAAATCTGCTTTTTCATCTCAGGAAAAACTCCTCTACCTGGGCTCAGAAATCCAGATGCCCACAGTTATTCCCTTAAATCTCCAGATTTAAGTCAGATAATTGTGAGTTTCCCCCTGGTCTTCTCTCACCTGTAGCAACTTTCATGGCCTGGGGATGTAAAAATGCCTCAGCTGGCACCAGGCACTGATTTTTATAATCTCAAATTGTTCCACTGATCTCTCTTAGGAAATAAATCTGTGTGACACACAATGGGCCTTCAACTTTGGGTCTCTGGAGGAAGTCATCACAAAGAAGCATTTCTGCTCCTACTTCAGGGGAAAAAATGGTTCAAATGGTAAATAAGCAAGGATGGGGATATTCTGTTTTTCTGAGATATAGTAAAGAGGTTGGTACAACTTCCAGGAATCATCTGTTTTCTGAGCCCACTGGGTGAGGAGGAGGGAAAAAAAAATATTGGCTTTCTAACAGCAAAATATAACTTTGAGATTGAATACTGAGGTTTAGGAAGCAGTGGTGCAAAGTATTTGAAGACATTACAGATTTATTTTTTTTTACTATATTTTATTATTTTTTTACTATAAACTTTTCAGGCATATATCAGGGAAAATATCAATATCCTGAGCCAACACAGTTCAGTGAATTAGATGATTTTCCTACTCATGCATTGCTGAAGCCTAAATAAACTAAGGATGCTCCAGTGACATTTTGGTACAAATCCCCAGTTTATTTTTTATTGTTCCATCAGGACTCCAGCTCTCTATTCTCCTGTTGTCACAGATGCTGATGTGTGCAAGTCCAGTTGATTAATGCCCTTTATTTGAATAACTCCTCATGAAAGTTTTTGACTGCAGCTCCAAAAAAATCTCCCCTGAATGGCCTTGGGACAAGAGTCTTGAAAAGGGAGCTAAATCTTGCTAAAAATTTGGAAAGTGGTAAATTTAGTGAGCATTTCAGACTTAATTCAATGCTTACACATTATTTCTTAGTTAATTTCAGATGTTCTAGGGTTTCTGAGGCATCCAAGCTGGGCTTGTAAGTGAGGCAGGTTTTTATTTCTTGTCAGGTAAGAATCATAGAATCATAGAATAGGTTGGGTTGGAAGGGACCTCAGAGATCATCGAGTCCAACCCTTGATCAACTACCGCCACAGTCACCAGACCATGGCACTGAGTGCCATATCGAGTCGCTTTTTAAATGTCTCCAGGGATGAAGAGTCCACCACCTCCCCAGGCAGCCCGTTCCAATGTCTGATCACCCTTTCCGTGAAAAAATTCTTTCTAATATCCAATCTGAACTTCCCCCGGCACAATTTAAGACCATGCCCTCTTGTCTTACTGAGAGCTGCCTGGGAAAAGAGACCAACCCCCCCCTGGCTCCAACCTCCTTTCAGGGAGTTGTAGAGAGCAATGAGGTCTCCCCTGAGCCTCCTCTTCTTCAGGCTGAACAGCCCCAGCTCCCTCAGCCTCTCCTCATAGGATCTGTGTTCGAGTCCCTTCACCAGCTTGGTTGCCCTCCTTTGGACCTGCTCCAGCACCTCAATCTCCTTCTTGAACTGAGGGGCCCAGAACTGGACACAGGACTCAAGGTGTGGCCTTACCAGGGCTGAGCACAGGGGCAGAATCCCTTCCCTGGACCTGCTGGCCACGCTGTTCCTGAGCCAGCCCAGGATGCCATTGGCCTTCTTGGCCACCTGGGCACACTGCTGCCTCCTCTTCAGCTTCCTGACAATCCAGACTCCCAGCTCCCTTTCTGCCACTCTGTGCCCAGCCTGGAGCTCCCCATGGGGTTGTTGTGGCCAAAGTGCAGGACCCGGCACTTGGAATGTTGAACCTCATCCCCTTGGGATCAGCCCATCTCTCCAGTCTGTCCAGATCCCTCCTGCCTTCCAGCTGATCAACACTTCTCCCCAGCTTGGTGTCATCAGCAAACTTGCTGATGATGGACTCAATCCCCTCATCCAAGTCATCAATGAAGATATTGAACAGCACTGGGCCCAACACTGATCCCTGGGGGACACCACGGCCGCCAACTGGAAGCAGCCCCATTCAGCACCACTCTCTGGGCCCGGCCCTCCAGCCAATTCTTAACCCAGTGCACAGTACACTTGTCCAAGCTGTGGCCTGACAGCTTTCTCAGGAGGATGCTGTGGGAGACGGTGTCAAAGGCCTTGCTGAAGTCCAGATAGACCACATCCACAGCCTTCCCCTCATCCACCAGGTGGGGAAATCCAAAGACATTTTCAGTTGGCAGAATTTTTACAGCTGGAAAGGACCTCGAAGAGCAGGTGAAGTCTAAATGTCTCTGAGCACATTGACTGCTTTTCCACCAATTGAAACAATATTTTCTACAACCATTTCACACACAGACACTTGTGTATTTTCCTGTAAAACTGGAATTGGAACCTGGAAGCTGAAACTACCCCGAGCTGAGCATCACTCCATCCTTTGGTGTGTGTGGTCAGCAGCTCAGAAGGGCTGAAATAACCCATAATTTCTTGAACTGGGTTCAATTGCCTTCATTTAAAAATTCAGTGGCACCAATATAGTTGGTAATAGTGTTTCAGCTGATGTTTTGGAGCTGGGACTGGTCCAGAGCATGTCTCCACTTTATCATGGACCAGTGACATATTGCTGAAGTCACCAAAAAAATGAGCACTTAAAAAACAATATGAACATGCTCAGGAGTCTTTCCCAAAGCATTTTTTGGTTTCCCCTGTTGAAAACAAAGCCTGAGCTGCCATGACACCCAAATTCAGCACAGTGCTTCAGCAGTTGTGCTTAAACACGTGGTGAAGCAAAAACCCCATGTCCCTGCTCACAGCTGAGTGAGTTTTATGGTCTTTGCAAGCATTAATTTTTCCACATTCTGCTTCTTTTGTTCTAGTGGAAAATAACTCTAAAAGTGTCTTTAGAGCAAGGAACATCAATCAAAAAAAAAAAAAAAAAAAAAAAAAAAATCTCTTGTTTCCAAGGGTGTAACTTGACAGTTTTGAGTTTGCAGCTGGAGAGCAGGAAAAATAATAATAATAATTTTAAAAATAGCAAAAAGTTATGCTTTTTTTTTTCTTAAGATGCAAATGGCAGGGGGATCCAGAAACTCAAAGCTGTTTCCTCTTTAACAGGGGTCATGAAAAGCAATGTTCAAAAACAAAGGACATCATCCAGTTGTGGAAGTTAATGGAGCAGAACGTTCACTTCAGTTCTGAGCTTTCCTCCTGTCTGCTTGGGGAATTCTTCTTGGGAGAGCCACAGGTTTTAATGCAGAGCAGGTGCTGGCTGGAAAAAATCAAGACCATATTGACTCAACAGGCAGCTTGTCAAGGCCCAAAATAGAGAATCAAATAGAGAATCAAAGAGGAGGAGGAAGACAGCAGGTTGCAAACCACCTATCAGCCTGGGGAAGATGAATGCTATTGTTGCTGGATGATTGAGGGATTGTGCACTTCTGATTTCCTGGGTAGAGTCTGAAGGTTTTGACCTTCTGCTTTAAACTGGTTTGGGATATGCCTGTGATTCATTGGAGTTAATGTGTTGTTTTTTTTTTTTTTCACCTTACAAACAACTTCAAAAATGAAAACACTCTTCTTTTGAAAGGAAGCATTTTGGTGGTTTTGTATTCAAATCCTGCTTTATTTCTTCTATTGATCTCAAGAAAAAAGTAGCCTTACTTACCCATCTGCTTTCCCATTTTTTAAATTTTTTATTTTTTTGCCTCTGAAGCCTACCAGTGACAGCAAAAGAGGCAAGTGGCAGCAAAAGCTGGGAAAAGGCAAACTGAGAAATATACAGACATTTAAAGAAATAGGTTTTGAGAGTATTAACAAGCTCTATTACTTTCAATAAAATCTGGTAAATTCCCTTAGCAGGTAGAAGATGGGCTGTGATGCTAGAAAAATCAGTGTATAAAAAAAATCCAATCAATGAAACAAAAAAAAAACATCTTGGGAGATGATTTGTAGTTATCTGCTGTGTTTGTCAGTGCTACTGGTGCAAAGTTAAAGAAGCATTGATTATTTTGTCAGCATTTACAGGGTAATTCCACACCATTTGGAAAAGGGCATATCCTGGCACGTGTTTCCAAATCTACCCCTCACCAATTAATAATTTGACACATTAGATAATAATAATTTGGCATAGTAGAAGCTTGAGCAGGTGCATTTTAGATAACAAACCCATGGATAAATCCAAGTTGAGTGATTGGTAGAGGTCCTGGTGTGCTGTTTTGATCTGATTTGTTTCTGATCTTAAGGAAGAACCCATTGTTTCAGCTAGAACTGAAATCTGAATTTTCATTGGGCTCTGAAATCTGCCATTTCCTTGTCCCACCACCCATGATGACTCTGGAGAAGAAAAAGCTCTGGGGAGACCTAAGAGGGACCTGAAGGGGCTACAGGAAGGCTGGAGAGGGACTGTGCAGGGCCCTGGAGTGATGGGATGGGGAGAAATGGTTTGAAATTAGAGAAGATTTAGATTGGATGTTTGGAAAAAATTATTTACCATGATGGCAGTGGAAAAATGGCCCAGGTTGCCCAGGGAGGGGGTTGAGGCCTCATCCCTGGAGATGTTCAAGGTGAGGCTTGAGGAGGCTCTGAGCACCCTGATCTGGGTGAGGGTGTCCCTGATACTGCAGGGCTGGGACTGGGGGACCTTGGGAGGTCCCTTCCAGCCCAAATGATTCAATAATTCTATGATTTTAAATTTTCCAAGGGATGGAGCAGCTCCTGTGCCACAGTTTCCAGCATCAAGACCCATCTCCCACACACACTGTCACCTTCTTGCTTGTCCATCTGGGGACAGCTGATATTCAGTTGTGCAGCCTGGAGAAGAGAAGGTTCAGGAAGACCTAAAAGTGACCTTTCTGTATCTGAAGGGGCTACAGGAAGGCTGAGAGGGGCTGTGTGCAAGGGCCTGCAGTGATGGGGTGGGGGGGTTGAAATTAGAGAAGATTTAGATTGGATGTTGGGAAAAAGTTCTGTCCCATGAGTGGAAAAATGGCCCAGGTTGCCCAGGGAGGTGGTTGAGGCCTCATCCCTGGAGATGTTCAAGGTGAGGCTTGAGGAGGCTCTGAGCACCCTGATCTGGGTGAGGGTGTCCCTGATACTGCAGGGCTTGGAAGCCTGGGAGGTCCCGTCCAACCCAAAATATTCTCTGATTCTATGTCAGTCCTACAAGCACAGAGAAAGGGTGTACAGCAGTGTTCTCTGGAAACCTTGGGGCTTTATTGGTTTAGCTCAGAAAATCTTTTCCCTCTCCTGCTCTGCCTTTGCTCAGACAATAATTTCCCTGTGTGACACACTGTCCTTCCAGCTTTCTGCCCTGTACCTGGTGGTTTCCATCCCCTCAGACACCAAATGTCCCATTTCTGTGCCAATTATCATCAAGCTCCTATTCCTTTCTGTTCTCAACCACCAAGTGACACTATATATTTTATGGTTATCTTGCCCTCCTGAAAATCCATGGAGAATGGAAGGGTGGGATGCTACTGTGAGGGTTGGGTTTTTTTCTGAGATAAATCACTAATGTGACCAAAAAATGTTTTTCCCCACTTTCCATATGAGCAGACAATTTTCCCTTGCCATAGAATTAAAAATAATATATTAATTGGGGTGTTTGTTTTCTCCCACTGCTTTTATTTTATTTTTGATGGGCTTACAGAAGTCATCAGATAGAAACAACCCAACTTTATTAACTTGTGATTTATTTTATTTTTTTTTTACCCTTCTTCAAATTCCAGCGACTCTCTTTCTCATCACTTGGACTTAAGGACTCTAACATGGTAAAACAATTTCAGTGTTTCTCTTCAGAGCATTTGCCAATGGGTTGAACTGATTCTATTTTATGCCTGGGTCAGTTCATTTTGCCAGAGATGAAGCAATTTTCCATGTCCACCAGAGACAGAACAAAAGGTCCTAGGCTGAAATTGCAGTTAGGGAGATTTAAGTTGGGTATCATGATGAAATTCCTAATAGGAAGAATAAAGAAGTATTAAAAGGGGTTGCTTGAGGATGAAATGGAGCCTCCAGCTCAGCAGGTATTTAAGAAATTTTGATTCATCTTTGGATGTCCACATAGGAAAAAGAAAAGCAGAGCTGATCTACTTTTTCAAAGCATGAGATGAAGAATCATAGATTGGTTTGGGCTGGAAGGGACCTGAAATAATATCTACTGAAATCATAGAATCATAGAATCATAGAATAGGCTGGGTTGGAAGGGACCTCAGAGATCATCGAGTCCAACCCTTGATTAACTACCTCTGCAGTTCCCAGCCCATGGCACTGAGTGCCACATCCAGGCTCTTTTTAAATATCTCCAGGGATGGAGAATCCACCCCTTCCCTGGGCAGCCCATTCCAATGGCTGAGCACCCTCTCCAGAAAGAAATTCTTTCTAATGTCCAACCTAAACCTCCCCTGGCACAACTTGAGACCTCTTGTGCCCTCTTGTCTTGCTGAGAGTTGCCTGGGAAAAGAGCCCAACCCCCCCTGGCTCCAACCTCCTTTCAGGGAGTTGGAGAGAGTGATGAGGTCTCCCCTGAGCCTCCTCTTCTCCAGCCTCAACACCCCCAGCTCCCTCAGCCCTTCCTCACAGCACTTGTGCTGGATCCCTTCCCAGCCTCCTTGCTCTTCTCTGGACCTGCTCCAGCACCTCAATCTCCTTCCTGAGCTGAGGGGCCCAGAACTGGACACAGGACTCAAGCTGTGGCCTCCCCAGGGCTGAGCACAGGGGCAGAATCCCTTCCCTGGACCTGCTGGCCACGCTCTTCCTGAGCCAGCCCAGGATGCCATTGGCCTTCTTGGCCACCTGGGCACACTGCTGCCTCCTCTTCAGCTTCCTGGCAATCCAGACTCCCAGCTCCCTTTCTGCCACTCTGTGCCCAGCCTGGAGCTCCCCATGGGGTTGTTGTGGCCAAAGTGCAGGACCCGGCACTTGGAATGTTGAACCTCATCCCGTTGGGATCAGCCCAACTCTCCAGTCTGTCCAGGTCCCTCTGCAGAGCCCTCCTGCCTTCCAGCTGATCCACACTTCCCCCCAGCTTAGTGTCATCTGCAAATTTGCTGATGATGGACTCAATCCCCTCATCCAAGTCGTCAATGAAGATATTGAACAGGACTGGGCCCAATAGAAATAATATCTACTTCCAACTTCCAGCAGGGTGGAAGGGGTTAATCACCTCCCTTGACCTCTTGGTCAAATGGTTACTCTGAAAAATCCCATTTTTTCTATGTATTATGAAAGGGTGCTTGGGAGAGCAGATGAAAGCTTTCAGTGCCTCTTGTTGAATACTGATGATTATCTCTCCTTTGGTTTTTGAAATCTGTTCAGCATCTTGTACAAGTTATTAAAAAGTGTTTTCTTCTTCCTGATCTCTGCAAAATGTCTGAGTGAGGGACAAGTGGAAAATCTAATAGTGGAATAATCTAATAAGTGGAAATTTAATACAGAAGAAGGTTTTTCCAACTACTCTAAAATGTTTTTTGTTTTGGTTTTTTTTTTTTTCAGACCTTTTGAGGATTCAAATCAACACTGTCCCTCAAAGCTTCTGCTCTCCTTTAGTTGGATGCCAACTCCCCCCATCCTCTTCTGGAAAACTTTTTTTCCCTGTAAACCTGATGCTCAAACCCAACAACATCCACAGCCTCATGAAACCTCAGAGGTTTTTTGCATCATTAGGACCAAGAGAGAACCCAGTAAGCTCTTTTTTTGTGAAACTTGGGTTCTTGAGCCTTCTTTGTAGATCTTTCCAAGTGTGGTTTTGCCCCAGATTCATCTTAGGCTCAGGTGCTCTTTGGGTTGGGCCCTTGCAATGCTCAGGGTGATGCTGGGAGCTAAAGTGGCTCCTATGAAAATGGCAAAAAATCCCTGTTTTGTGGCAACTGCAACAGGAATCACAGCTTATCACACCAAAGATTTGTCAAATGCTCCCAGACATACCAGAAAGTCCTGAAGGAATAAATCTTTTCAATACTTCAGTAGTGTGACTGAGGGTTTGAGTGTTCTTGATCAGACAGCACAGAAGATGTGCAGGAAACCTGAATTCTACAAGTTGCTTTTCTCTTGAAGAAAAACTTTCCTTGACAAATATTGTGTTAAGACTTAAAGCTATGAAAAATACCCTGATGGGATCAGGAAAAGGAAATATTCTCCAGGACTCCTGCTTGGCTGATAGTTTTCCTATAACTGGTTGGCTAACCTGGATTATTTCTGTGGAGCTCAATTTTCATGGAGTCACCATAGAAAGAGAGGTGGGAAGGGACCTCCAGGCCCATCTGCTCCAACCCTTCTCATATTATTGTTGATCTGAGATGTCTCAGCACCCCTGGAGCTGAGACTTCCAACTTTCCCAAGTGAGGGAATCCACCCCTTCCCCTGGGAGACCATTCCAAGGTCTGACTGTCCTCATGGGGGAGGAAAAATTTGCCTCTTACTTTTTTTTTCCCTTCAATTTTCACTCTCCAGTTAGTCAGGTGTAGATGAGTATATGCTGAACTGCATTTTTATTTATTAAAAAAACAAAAAACATTTCAAATAAAGCTCTTTTAAACTACTCACCTTGGTCACCCTTGGGAAATATGTTCATGTAGACCTCTTGAAGTGTTTGAATACCCTAAAAGTGCAGAAAATGATCTTTGTGGTCCCTTCCAACCCAAAACATTTTAAGTTTCTGTGATTCAGACACTTTTATACCAGGAATCTGGAGAACAAAGCACAGAGCAGTTCTTGGAACTGTATTTTGTTGTGGGTTTTTTTTCCTACTCACTGGCAGGTTGCAAACAATTTTGTGATGGCAAGAGGAGACAGAAAGTGGCCTTTGGCAAAAGCAAAGTACTCTGGATTATCTGAACTTTTTTGAACTCAATTCTTCTATTACAGATCATTCGTCATCATGTTATTTAAAATTTAAAAAAATAAAAATGCCCCCAAAAAATAGAAAATTTTAATTTTCCAAAATATTTCCCCGGAAATTCCTTCCCATTCCCAGGAAGCAATCAACTAATTGAATTTTGCTAGGGAGATGCCAATGTGCAATCTTCAGGAGGAATATTCTACCTTCCCAGCCTTCTGTTTCCCCCAGAAAACAGTTGTTGGATTGAAACATTACTCAGCTCTCATATGAATTCCCTACTCCCAATCCAACCATCCAGACAGACACCAACTTTCCAGCTGTCTTTCTGAAAGGAAGAACTCCATACAGAGGGATTGGGATGCAACCTAAGAAATTACAGGCTGGGAAATAACCTGGGCTGAGTTCTCCAGCTCCTTCTGTCCCCTCCAAAACACCGAGTGTCAAGGAATGATGTCAAATCTATGTTCTAGGTTCAGTTTGGCTCCTAGGAACACCTTGGCTCCTCCAGGAGCTTTCACACCTTTGTCCACTTGACCTTGAGACAAGGCTTGGTCTCAATTTTTTTTTTTCCCTCTAATTAATTTTTTTTTTTAATTGTTCCTCATTGGCAATACATCCCCATGCCAGAAAGCTGCCACTGAGAGGGCTGAGTAGAATGAAATATCTTCTAAATAAAAAAATGTCCTTCTGACAAGCTGTTAGCATCCTTGGGAGCTTTAGAAGTTCCTTCTGTGTCAGTCAGTAGATGTTTCAGGACATCTGCTGCAGACAGATGCATCCCAGCCTGCAGAAAATTGGGTGAGATTGCAGGTGAACATAGAAAAAGTGGCAGGAAAAACAATTGTCCAGCTGAAAGCTTCCACCTTGACTCTGGATTTGTGCTGAAGGGCACGGTGTGGGGGGCAGGAAGGATCAGAAGTAGCTGGGGCAGATGCCAGCTCCATCCTTTTGTGTCCCTGACACTGCAATTGGCTGTGTCCTGGCTCCAGCCCAGCTGGATGGTCTCTTCCTTCAGACATTTCACTCAGCCAAATGTTCTTGCTAAGACCAACCAAGAAAGAATCCCCTCAAACTGAAGCTTTATGCCAAGTGACCAGCTTGGGTTTGTCTTCTTCCCCCTACCCACCCCTTGGCCAATGGGTGTCCTTTAGCATCTTTGCAATGATCCCTCACCATGTTCCCACACTGCAGGAAAGCTGAAAGATGAGGATTTTATAGTTATAGATAGGGAAATGCAAAAATTAAAGGTTCTACTCAGTTGGACTTTTCTAGGGATCCTGTGTCATCGGGGGTGACTTACAGAGCCAAAGGTTTCTCCAGCCATTTCAATTTTTTCATTCCTCCTCATTTCCTGGATGATCTTAGCTCTTCCTTCCTCAGAATAAAGATAATAAATATGATAAATAATGATATAATAATAATAATTATTATAATATTAAATATAATAAATAAATTTGATAATAAAGCTCCCTATCCCCACCCTATCTCCTCAAACCTCCCACACAAAGCTTCAGCAGCTGGAATGGTGAGAATGATGGATGCTGCTGAGGTGGCAACCAAGGTTGTGATGTTCTTTGGGGATCCAACCCAGCAGAATGTGTTCCTGGCTGCATTCCTGACATGTTTGAAGCAGGATCAGATGGGATCATCTCTCCTAGAGAAGCCTGGGGCATCCTTGCTGTGCTTTATCCATTCAGTTCTGTTGATGTGGCACCTCCTGTTGAAAAATTTGGATGGATCCTGCTGTCCAGAAACAACCTCTGATGGGGTTGTCCCAAGTCTGTGCCTGCAAGGACATCAGATGTGAAGAAGCTGCTTGGCTTCCACCATCTGACTTTAGCTAGACCTCAGGAAAACAACAACAACAAAAAAAGATCTGACCCACTGAGCAGGAGCAGAGACCTTTGGCCATGTGGGAAAACACTGTTTTTCCCCCAGTTCTCCAGTGTGTAACAATTTTAGAGCTCTTGCTTTTTGATTTCTCTCTCCCCTTTAAGTCTGGTACTTTCCCCTTTTTTTTTTTTTTTTTCTTTTTTTTTTTTTTCTTTAATTTTATTTTTTTATTTTATTTTTATTCTTTTTTTTTCCCCCTCTCCTTTGGCAGTAGCTGGCCTGGAAATGTTTGAGGAGAAACCTGATCAGGCTGTTTTCTTCAGTCCCATTCTGCCCTCAGCATTGTCTGGAAGCCACTGGGCTGCTCTTTGTTACCCATCATTACCTATTTCAAGTGGAATTGTTATCTGGAGCTCCAGATCTATCAGGAAAACTGGTGCGGGGCAGCAGAGAAACTGCTTTTTATTATCCTGTTGGATTTGATTCCACTTTTTTCCAATCAATGTGGGTGAAGTCCAAGCTCAAATCACTGCAGATGTTCCCCCAAAGGCCACAGCTGGAGAGCAGCTGCAGATGGGCACCTTCTGCTGTGAAATTCATAGAATCATAGAATCATAGAATTAGCTGGGTTGGAAGGGACCTCAGAGCTCACCAAGTCCAACCCTTGATCCACTCCCCCCGTGGTTCCCAGCCCATGGCACTGAGTGCCACATCCAGGCTCTTTTGAAATATCTCCAGGGATGGAGAATCCACCCCTTCCCTGGGCAGCCCATTCCAATGTCTGATCACCCTCTCCAGAAAGAAATTCTTTCTCATGTCCAACCTAAACCTCCCCTGGCACAACTTGAGACCTCTTGTGCCCTCTTGTCTTGCTGAGAGTTGCCTGGG
Organism: Heliangelus exortis; assembly: GCF_036169615.1. Lineage (NCBI taxonomy): Eukaryota > Metazoa > Chordata > Aves > Apodiformes > Trochilidae > Heliangelus > Heliangelus exortis. Next base: position 1,806,535 of record NC_092423.1, read on the forward strand.
AAAAGAGCCCAACCCCCCCTGGCTCCAACCTCCTTTCAGGGAGTTGGAGAGAGTGATGAGGTCTCCCCTGAGCCTCCTCTTCTCCAGCCTCAACACCCCCAGCTCCCTCAGCCCTTCCTCACAGGACTTGTGCTGGATCCCTTCCCAGCCTCCTTGCTCTTCTCTGGACCTGCTCCAGCACCTCAATCTCCTTCCTGAGCTGAGGGGCCCAGAACTGGACCCAGGACTCAAGCTGTGGCCTCCCCAGGGCTGAGCACAGGGGCAGAATCCCTTCCCTGGACCTGCTGGCCACGCTGTTCCTGAGCCAGCCCAGGATGCCATTGGCCTTCTTGGCTACCTGGGCACACTGCTGGCTCCTCTTCAGCTTCCTGGCAATCCAGACTCCCAGCTCCCTTTCTGCCACTCTGTGGCCAGCCTGGAGCTCCCCATGGGGTTCTTGTGGCCAAAGTGCAGGACCCGGCACTTGGAATGTTGAACCTCATCCCGTTGGGATCAGCCCAACTCTCCAGTCTGTCCAGGTCCCTCTGCAGAGCCCTCCTGCCTTCCAGCTGATCCACACTCCCCCCAGCTTAGTGTCATCAGCAAATTTGCTGATGATGGACTCAATCCCCTCATCTAAATCATCAATAAAGATATTGAACAGCACTGGGCCCAACACTGATCCCTGGGGGACACCACTGGTGAGCAGCAGCCAACTGGATGCAGCCCCGTTCACCATTTTCCAGTGTTTCAGAGCAGTGTCACTGATTCCTTGTTCTTCCCACATTTCTTTGGCATCTGCTGTGTGGAACTTCACAAATTGGGAGATTTTTGCTGGGGTCCTGATCTTCTCTGATGGTCTGGACTGAAGATATCAAAATGTAGCATAGTTCAGAGATGGGAATGGCTCTCGAGTTGCCTTTCTGAGCCCACTGAGCCTTAATTTAATTTTTCCCTTTTATTATCACATATATATATAGCATACTATACACTGAAGAAGGAAAAGAGGACCCAAGAGGTCTCATCTCAAAATCCCTGCCTTTCACAAGTCCTTCAGTCCTTTAGCATCTTTGCAATGAACCCTCACCATGTTTCCAAACTGCAGGACAGGTGAAAGATGAGGATTTTATAGTAATAAATAGGGAAATGCAAAAATTAATGATTCTATTCAGTTGGGCTTTTCTAGGGATCCTGTGTCACTGGGGGTGACTTACAGAGACCTCAACCTGGGATGGAAGATGTGACTGAAGATTTGCAGGAGCTCTGCATCCTCCTATGGTAGCACCTGAGGGCCTCACAAGATAACTGCATCTCACTCTTGTACGTAAGGACCCTTCCTCATGAGAGTTCTAAGTTCATCATTATATCATCTAAGTTCCATCATCCTTATATCTTAGAAATTACAACCCTTCCTCACACCTTCTAATGGAAAATGTCCCTGCCCATGGCAAGGGGGGGTTGAACTGGATGATCTTTGAGGTCCCTTCTAATCCAAACTGCTCTGTATCGTCCTTCTCTGCTTGGTGCTTGTCAGACCACACCTGGGATATTTTTGTGTTCAGGTTTGGGCCCTGCTGTACAAAAAGGATGTGGGCAGGCTGGAGAGGGGCCAGAGAAGAGCCACGAGGATGATCAGCACCTGAGAAAACTGAGGTTTGTTCAGGCCTGAGAAGAGAAGGCTCAGGGGAGACCTTCTGCCCATGTTCAGTGCTTAGAGGGGGCTCCAAAGCAGCTGGAGACTCCCTGTGTCCAAGGAGTCCCATGGACAGGACAAGGGGCAATGGGCACAAGGTGCTCCTGGGGAGATTCCCAGTGGACACCAGAGGAAAATTTTTCCCCCTGAGGACAGTCAGACCTTGGAATGGTCTCCCAGGGGAAGGGGTGGATTCCCCCACTTGGAAAAGTTGGAAGTCTCAGCTCCAGGGGTGCTGAGACATCTCAGATCAACAATAATATGAGAAGTGTTGGAGCAGATGGGCCTGGAGGTCCCCTCCCACTTCACATTCTGGGATTCTCTACTTATCTTTACATGGTTTCACATAACTCTGCCAAGTCAGAGCTAACCCTGAGAGCAACACAAGTTCCTCTTCCCAAACCTACACCTCCCATTTCATTTATGATGCCCAACTCAAGTGACTTAACCAGTACATGGTAACTAGTTGGTTAACTTTCTTTTGAACCCATTGGCAAGATGAGAAATTTCACTGAAGGTTTAATTTCACTCTCAGAATTCTTCTGCTTTGGATTGAAGCCACACACTCAAATTACCTTTGGTTTTTGTTTTTTTTTTCATTCAAAAGGAAACTTGACCAATTAATTCTAGTGGAGATGTCTATTAGAAACAGGTAAGTCCTAGCAAACATGTCAGGACCCCTCAAATGCTTCATTTATGCATTAGATATTGCATGACACAGATCTATAGCAAAGCAGAACCATAGAATAATTTGGGTTGGAAGGGACCTCCTAAGGTCACCCAGTCCAAGCCCTGCAGTATCAGGGACACCCTCACCCAGATCAGGGTGCTCAGAGCCTCCTCACCTTGAACATCTCCAAGGATGAGACCTCCACCCCCTCCCTGGGCAGCCTGGGCCATTTTCCTACTACCAGAAGCAGTAATTTCTCCACTCCCATAAATACCCCCATATCTAAGTGTATTTTAAAAGCTGTTGTATCAATACCCCAAAGCTGTTTGAAACGTTGACTTCTGTCCCTAAGCCATGAGAAACCATGGAAGCAGCCCTGAGCCCTGACTCATTTTCTCCTTTAAATGGGATCTTCAGGAAACAATGCTGGAAAAATCTCCATGGAATTTACAGTCCTTCATGTATCGAGGCTCTGGTCATCCTGCTGAGATTTGAATACAGCATGTCCTTGGGCTTTTTTTTTTTATTTCTTTTTCTTGCTTGATTGCTTGCAGAACAGCTTTTAGCAGCTGCACACGGTCACCCCTGAACTCTGCATCACTTGCTACATGAAGTCTTGGGTCTGAACCATGTAGAACCTCATTAAATCTGTGCATGAAGCCTCTTTGGTTTACTAAGTGACATAGCTGAATAACTGCAATGACACAACAAGGTCTTTTCACTGAACCACCAGGTAATAGATGGCTTGGTCATCCAAATGTTTCCCTGACATCCTAGAAATTTCTAAGGTCTTGGCTGACAGACTCAGCAAACCCCCTGGGGGAAGTGTCAGGGACTGAAGAACCCTGATTCCCACCCCCATCTTCCTCCTGCTCTCCATTTTTTGGTAGATTTGCCCCTCTGGGATGTCTCTGCCTAAAACCACTTTGGCAGTGGCCTCCTGAGTCTGGCAGAGGACTGGAAACCCTGGTGCAAACCTCTTCACTTTTAGCACAGCTAAAATACAGATTTAAACAACCTCTGCAAGCTGAGTGCTGAGCATCTTGTGTAGCAGAAGTCTCCAAGCAGTCTCTCTCCACCTCTCTGGAATGGGCATTGCCTAGGGATGGGAAGGAGATTTTTGGAGGAGATCAGGCTGAATGGGCCAACCATCAAATAACAAAGTCCCTTTTACCCCTTGACTAATTAATATTAATTATCTGGAGTTAAAACCAAACAAAATGCCAAAACAAACAAACAAAATAAAAACCCCACAAAACCAAACCAAAAAAACCCAACACAACCTTCTTGATATACTTGAAGGACCAGTGGGACAGAAAAACCTCTGAAAAAGGAGGCTGAGCCCAACAGAACTGGGACTGGAAAGAGCCTGGGGTGATCACAGCACTGGATTTGTGAGACTGGAGTCTGAGGTTATATAGAATTCCAGATTTTTATTTTTTTTTTTGTGGTTGGAAGGGACCTTCAAGACAATTCAGTCTTCTAATCTGGTAAAAAATAATGATTTCACTCCTGCTGAATCCAGTAACAACTTCTTCAAGAATAATCATTCAGTCCTGAAGCAAGGGAACTGCCTCTTCCCTTAACAAATCATTCCAGTAATAAATAACCATATTTCTTAAACATATTAATAATTTCTTAATTTAGCTCCACTTTCCAGACCCTGGGATTTGTTAGAACCTCTTTTCTCCTCGACTGAAGAGGCCTTGAATACACAGTGTACTTCTAAGTAGTATTTATGCATAAACATAGTAAAAAATGATTTTTAACAATAAATCTCAGTTACAGGCTCTTTCCTCTGCTCCAGATGGATGCAGCTCTCTGGCTTCCTCTCTCCTGTGGAAAGGCACCTCCTGAGGGTGGAACAGGAGGAAGATTTAAGGGTTTATCAGATATGATTGAGGTCCTGCTGAAGACCTTGGGTCTTTGGGCTGGCAAACTGTCCAGGGAGGACACCTTGAGACATCTCAAATAATATCAGACACCTTGGTTTAATTAATCTGACTCTTCTCTTCACTTGCATAGAGCCAGGGAAATTCAGATTTTGGTTTTCTTTGGGGTTTTTTTTTTTTTGTTGATGGTTGCTTAGGTTTTTTGTTTGGGTTTTTTTTGTTTGTTTGTGATTTTTTTTTGTTTGTTTGTTATTTGGGTGTATTTTTCATTTGCACTTTTGTATTTGTATTTTTTTTGATATATTTTTATTTGGGGGGGGTTGGTTTCTTTTTAGATTTTTTTTTTTCTTTTTTGTTGTTTTGCTTGCTTGGTGTGGGAATTTTTTGTCGTGCTTTTGTATTTTTGGGTTGTTGGGGTTTTTTTTAATTAAATTTAATTAAATTGTCAGAATCTGAAGCTGAATCCAGCTTCACATTCGCAGTGTGAAATGTTTCACATTTATTCCATGTCTTAGTGGATCTCTGGACTTTTTTCTCCAGCCATATGTGTATTTCTGGAAGAGGCACTGGGCAGTAAACAGATGAACTATCATAATATTCCTAGAGACAAAAAAATACCCCTTCTAAGTTGCCCTGGCTAAAGGAAAAGAGATTCTTGAAGTGAAAAACTCCAGATCTTCATGAAAAAATCTGCAACTTTCTCACAGGATGCCACGAGTGAAGGATTTCTTCATTTCATTTTTTAAAAGCTGTACACTTCTCCTTGCACCTCATTACCAAAGCATTAAAAAATTATGACATTTGTTCTGGCCCAGTGAAGTGTGGTGTCATCTCATCAAATCACAATTTGCTGATGTCTTGGAATCTCTAAAATCACTTCTGCTTCCCAGATGGCATTCCCTGTAAGGATCAGAGGTTTCATTATTTTGTTCTGCTCTGTTTTGTTGTTTTGGGGTTCTGCTTGGTGCCAGTCTTGCTTTCTTAAGGAAAAACCATATTATTTTCTCTAATTCAGAAAAAACCTTGAGTATCCCTCAATCAGGACCTTGCATCCCATTGGAAGTTTCAAATAATTCAAGACTGACACTGATGTCTATATTGGAATCAATTCCATCTAGAATTAGGTTAGATTTTGGGAAGAAATTCTTTAGTTTGAGGTTTGCCCCAAGGAATCTGTGGCTGCCCCATCCCTGGAAGTGTCCAAGGCCAGGTTGGATGGGGCTTGGAGCACCCTGGGCTGGGGGAGGTGTCCCTGCCCATGGCAGGAGGGTTGGAACTGGATGAGCTTTAAAGCCCCTTCCAACCCAAACCATTCCATGTTAAAAAATGTCAATTAATGGTGGTTTGGATTTATTAGCTGGCTGAGGAGTAACCCATGGGGTAATTCTGCTTTTCAAGTAGTGTTTTCATCATCAGATGCTGTATCCTGGACGTATAAAAAGCCAAAGAATTCATGTTGTAAGCTTGGAAGACCTCGAGGCTATAAACCCCCCAATAAATCTTCCCAGGGGCAAAAGTGCAGAAGTTAAATCAATTATTTTGTGTTTCTGCTGAGGGAAACTCAGTAGACTCCATTTGTGATTAAAGAAGGTTTTCTTTAGATATGAAATTATCAACACTAAATTAATTTGTGTCCTGAAATCTCCTTCTCTGGCAGTGTCTAAAGGCAGGGCTGAGACAAATCTATTAAAATTAAATCTGTGTCAGAGAATACAACTGCATGAGGAGATTTTAGAAGGTCCCTTCCAGCCTTCAATTTCTGTGTGTTCTTTTTTTTTTTCTTTTATTCCTGATCTTCTGAGATTTGGGTTGGAGTCTGTTAGGAAAGAATTCCTTAACTTTCTATTTCAGGACCACAGAAGTTGTATCTTGACCAAGATCATCATATCACAGTTCTTGAGCTTTCTTAGATGTACCAGAAAATTATCTGCACTTCTGCCTGGACAATCTAATCCTAGATAAACAGACTTTCTATTTTTAGCTGTCTCTTCCACACCTCCTGCCATTAAATGTCAACCAATTATCAGCCAAGTGGCTATCATTTAATGCTAAAATGTCCTTTTTTTCCCCTTTACCCTCCTCCAAGCTACATTCCCACTCATTAGGTATTCATTTGGACTTTTGGCTCAAGAGTTGCCAGGAAAAGTCAAAATTCTCTTATGCTCTTCCAGGTTTTTTGGTTGTTTTTTTTTTTTTTTTTGTCCTGGATGAATTTTTACAGGAAATCATGGGAGAAGAAATATAAAATTATAATTACATCAAGGGATCTCACTAAGATACTTAGTATTGACTGAAGGTTCTGTGTTTAATGGCTAGCAGCAGAACTCAATGGTAGTACATGTTCTTTTCCTCCCTCCTTTCATCTGGAGTAAATTCACTCATTTGAAGTTATAGATTTTTGGTCATTTGAGCAGGGAACAAATCAGAGTTCTGACATAAGATACTCTTTGCAGTGGTTTTTTTTAGGAGCTCACAGATGATTCCAGCCCAAAAATGTCTAAAGGAAGATTTAGCAGGTCAATTGCCTCCTCTTCCATCACCAGGGACTGGGAAGAAATTAAGCAGGAAAATAAGTAAAAATAAGAAATTTTAATTGTCTCGGGGCTGCGTTTGTGGGGAGGCTGCAGTGGGGTTTTGGGGGGACTCTGGTGGCCCAAGTCTTGTCACTAAATGCAGGTCTCACCTCTCCAATCTCAAAGCCTGAGCTAATAATGGCATTTCCTCCTCTGTATCATCACCCCTTGCTCTACCTTGGATAAATATTTGGCTTATAAATATTATTTCTATACCAGTAAAAATAGGAAACTTTAATTGTCTCGGGGCTGTGTTAGTGGGGAGGCTGCAGTGGGGTTTTGGGGGGACTCTGGTGGCCCAAGTCTTGTCACTAAGTGCAGGTCTCACCTCTCCAATCTCAGAGCCTGAGCTCCTCTGTATCCTCAAGCTCTACCTTGGATAAATATTTGGCTGATAAATATTATTTCTATGCCCCAACCTGCACAAAAACCTCTTTTTTTTTGTGGGCTTCTAATTCCAGCCCGTGGCTATGAAACACCAGAGAGTGGGAAGGGTTTCTCTCAGTTTACAAAGCTCTCTTCTTGGTGCACCCTGTGGTTTGCTTTTATTTTGTTCTTTGATGCAGATACAGGGAGCAGGAGCAGCCTGTCCCATCCTTCCTCTACTGAACAAAACAAATCTATCTTTTTGCATTCGAAAAAATAGATTTTTCTTTTTTTTTCTTTTCCTTTTTCTTTTTCCTTTTCCTTTATCTTTTCCTTTTCCTTTTCTTTTTCTTTTTCTTTTTCCTTTTCTTTTTCTTTTCCTTTTTCTTTTTCTTTTTCTTTTCCTTTTTCTTTTTCTTTTTCTTTTTCTTTTTCTTTTTCTTTTTCTTTTTCTTTTTCTTTTTCTTTTTCTTTTTCTTTTTCTTTTTCTTTTTCTTTTTCTTTTTCTTTTTCTTTTTCTTTTTCTTTTTCTTTTTCTTTTTCTTTTTCTTTTTCTTTTTCTTTTTCTTTTTTTTCTTTTTCTCTTTCTTTTTCTTTTTCCTTTTCTTTTTCTTTTTCTTTTTCTTTTTCTTTTTCTTTTTCTTTTTCTTTTTCTTTTTCTTTTTCTTTTTCTTTTTCTTTTTCTTTTTCTTTTTCTTTTTCTTTTTCTTTTTCTTTTTCTTTTTCTTTTTCTTTTTCCTTTTCTTTTTCTTTTTCTTTTTCTTTTTCTTTTTCTTTTTCTTTTTCTTTTTCTTTTTCTTTTTTTTCTTTTTCTTTTTCTTTTCCTTCTTCTCTCCATGGGAAGGGAGGGAGCACAGAAAAAAACAAGATAATCATGAAGTGTAAAAGGGAAGGAGTTTGAGTAGGCAGGGGGTTGTTGAATTTGGGGTAGCAAATCTCTTTTTTATGGAAGAGCTCACTGTGGTGACACGATGCTGCTTTAAGAAGTAAAGCAGAAATCCTTTCATATTCCTGGAAATACAAGTTTCACAGAATCATCACAGAATTGTCATGGTTGGAAAAGACCTCTAAGATCACTGCATCCAAACGCCAACATCCCCACCAATAAAATAAATACATTTATGTTTATCTATATCTCACTATGCCCACCAGAGCATCTGTCAGCATTCCCCCTATGTCCCCAAATAAAATAAATCAAATATATTTCAAAATCTGTATCACTGTGCCCACCAGAGAATGTCCTGAAGTGGCTCATCTACACAGTTTTTAAACACCTCCAGGGATGGGGACTCCAGCACCTCCCTGGGCAGCCCATTCCAATCCCTGACTGCTCTCTCAGGAAAGAAATCCTTCCTCAGATTTGCTCTAAACCTCCCCTGGGGCAACTTCAGCCCATTCCCTGGGCTCCTCTCATGGTTCCCTGGGGAGAAGAGCCCAGCACCCACCTCCCTACAACCTCCTCTCAGGGAGCTGTGGAGCTCCCAGCTAAATATTCCCAATTCTTTTCTCCATATAAATACTCTATATAAATATATCTATAGAAATAATTCCCAGTTATTTTCTCCAAACTAAATATTCCCAGTTCCCAAGGCCTCTCCTCACAGGATTTGTCCTCCAGACCCTTCCCCAAGGATGGCAGTCAGGATGATGGGAAGTGCAAGGCTTGGAGCTCCTCAACAAAGGAATGAGCATCCCAAGCCCTGCAGCCAAGGCCAAAGAGCCCAGCACCCACCTCCCTACAACCTCCTCTCAGGGAGCTGCAGACAGCAAGAAGGTCTCCTCTCAGCCTCCTCTTCTCCAAACTCAACATTCCCAAGCCCCTCAGATTTCTTCTCCAGACCCTTCCCCACTTGCTTGCCCTTCTCTCAACTCCCTCCAGCCCCTCAATGTCCTTCTTGGAGTGAGGGGCCCAGAACTGAACACAGCACTTGAGGTGTGGTCTCACCAGTGCTGAGATCCTTCCCTGTCATCAATCCAGGTGTCCAAGCAATCTCTCTGAAACTGTCATTGTCCCTACCTGGAGATTTAAACCATTGAGCTTTGCACAGGAGAAGACGATTCAGCCTGGAGCAGGTTCCTAAACCCAGTCAGTGAAACACCTGATACCTGGCACCAGGACCTGGTTCATCACTAGATGAACATGATGCTGGTATCTCAGGTAGTTCTGGAGGCCAATTCCCACATCCACGTGGAACCTGTCACTTAAAGCAGAGTCAGAGCAGAACTGGAGTGTGAGTCAAGCAGTGTGAACGATCAGGGGCTTGGGGCTATGATGTGGACTCCATCCCCAATCCAAGGTCCTTCATCCTCCTCCAGGAAAAAAAATTAATAATAATTTGGAGGGAAGCTTTGCAAAAAAGTCACAGTTTTTCTATTAATCAAAGAAATTCTTGCTTGCCTCTCTCTTGAGAAATAGTCTGAGGGAGAGCCAGCCCTGGACAAATTTTGTGGCTGTTTTGAATGCTCACATCCCATGTTGAGAACTGCCTCTTGCTGTGGTCTCCTGGGTCAGTGGAGGGCCAGACTGAAGGGTGGAGTGAGGGAATTTCATGCCTCGGTTCTCTGACTGGTAATTAAATAAAGCTTGTCCTCAGATATATTTCTGGAGCCACCCAGAATTTGATCTCTTCTTTTACACAAACAGCAAGTTCTGAGAGTGTTGGACAGGGACACAGAATACAAAGTCCTCTTCCCTCCCTTTTCCCTCTGGCTTTCTGAGCAGGAACTTCTTCTCCCCTGTATTTCAAAATCCCCATTTCTAAAGACAGGATATTGAAACTGAGCTCCCCTTGTAAAGGCTTTTGAATTCTACTGATGAAAAGCCAGGTATTAATAATAAGAGCTGACATTATTACTGCCCAGAGGAGCTTTCCAAAAAGTGTCCAAAGATTTATGTCTATTTAGGCTTCATCAACTTTAGAGTAGCCAGGACATAGTTTGGCTTCACTTGGAACTGTAACTCAGACCCTTCTTGCCCTTTTAAACCACTCAGCTGCTTAAAACTTTCTCAAAACTTTTACCCATACCTGGAAATCCTCCATGGCAGCATCTTTTCCAGAAGAATCATTACCACTTCATCAGCTGCTATTGCTCTCAACCTGGTGACGTCTCTATTTTTCTCTTTCTCTCTTCCCTGAGGATGTTTTTTTTTTTAATGCCATTCAGTTCATTAAATAAACTGAAGAACCAGGACTGGGAGACCATGGCCCTGTCAGTTCTGAGAATGTGTTCCTTCTGACCAGAGGGCAGAAACCCAGAACATTTGTATTAAATTATCTGCCTGCTTTGCATAATCCCAATAAGCATTGTTCTTTTTCTAGCATCCTCCAGCCCTGCCAAAACCCAGCAGACCTAATTTGAATTTACTACTTTTTTTACTACTGTTACTATTGTCATCATGGTTAGGATAATATTATTAATATCATCATTTTCCCCTTTGATAAGCCTGACTGAATAATTTATTCAAATTCAGGGTTGTGTGGACCAGGATATCCTCATGTTACAGAGCAAGAGGGTTCTGATCCAGCTGCACTTGACCTTTGTCGATCCCAGAGCCAAAACACCAGTGAGCAACTGGGAAGGATTCAGAGAACAGGAAGATCATTAAGGACAACCTGGATGCTGGGAATAACTGAAAGATCCAAGTATTTCAGGCTGGATTTAATCATGCAAAGGACTAATTAGAGCCTGGATAGCAAGAGGTCTGTAGCTCAGTTGTCTCAGTGCAAACACACAAAATATTTGGTTACAAAGGTTATTTGCAAGCTGCTCTGCTCCCCAAAATAGCAGGAATATCCTTGCCATGTTGCCACCCAGGACACCCTAATAATGCACCGTAGACTTTAGCATATTTCTCATCAGTTAATAATCATATTTTGGTATCTACTGCAAAGGGCTTTAAATAGAAAAGAAATCATGTCTGAAATAAACCAGATTCTGGCTACAGGGCTGTGAAACCACTGACACTTTCCTTGTCATTTGCTGGTAAGTTCAAGGCTCCTCAAGAAGTGGAGCCTGGAGGATCATTTGGCAGCCACTGTGGCTCCCACAGATGGTCTGGACATTGAAATGTTGGGGGAAAAAAAGGTTCCTTGGGGCAACAAGTGCCTTCTTCATCATTTTCATCATCACTACGAAGTGATGCAAATCTCAGCTTCTTCTGGTAGGAGTAGCATCAAAGTGCTCCTCACCCTCTGCAACCTCAGCAGCTCAATTCAGTTTTCCTCACACCCCAAGCAGAGCCACGGGGGGAAAGAAGAGTCAGCTAAAAATTAATTCTATAAAATAAATAAAAATAAATTTAGAAAAAAAAAAGGTCCACGCAGCCCCAGAATGGTCAATCCTGAGAGGGACAAGACGAGCCCTTTCCCCCAGGCAGGTCTGGAGACAGATTGAAATTCTGCTTAGCTCTGATCTTCATCCTGAATTTTATCTGGGTTCCAATTAAGGATGTGAGAGGAGTCACTTTGGGTCTTGTCAATCGTGGTCACCTTATTTCAACACAGCCTGGCAGTTCTCACACCTTGGCAATCAGGTGCATCTTGGGTACATATGAGCCTGGGATAATTTGGCTTTCTGAGGGGTTTTGCATTCACCCCCTTGCTTGACTTCATCTGAAAATAGGCAGCAATGGTTCTGGTGATTTGATTCACAAGAAAAGAAAGATTCCCAGTGGAAAAGGACCTTGAGATTCTTGATGACAGTAGCTGAATACAAACCAGTGTGTGCCCAGGTGGCCAAGGTGGCCACCAGCATCCTGGCTGGGACCAGCACTGGGGTGGGCAGCAGGAGCAGGGCAGGGAGCATCCCCTGTGCTGGGCACTGCTGAGGCTGCACCCCCAAAAATGGGGTCAGTTTTGGGTCAGAAAAGAGACATTGAGGGTCTGGAGAGTGTGCAGAGAAGGGAATGGAGGTGGGGAAGGGGCTGGAGAGTGGTGGAGTCCCCATCCCTGGATGTGTTTTAGGGTTGTTTAGAAGTGGTGTTGGTGGATATGGTTTAGGGGAGAACCTTGCAGAGTAGGAATGGGTTGGACTCCATGATCCAAAGGGGCTTTTCCAACCTGAAAGATTTTATCATTCCAGACCCAGCAGATTGGTGTGAAGATTCCACTCCCTGGATGATCCCTGGACCTTTACAATCCCTGCCCTGAGCTCTCTCCTGTAGCTGAGCCCAAGGGCTGTGGGGCACAAACCAGTTTGATCCTAACAAGCAAAGGAGGGCAAACTCCTTTTGTCCTCTTTTTCTCCTTTTGTCTCTTTTCCTTCCTTGTCAACCACTCACTAAAAGTCTCTGCATGACTGCACCAAGCAGAGCAGGGGGTGTGCATGGCTCTTTCAACCTCTAGTTAATCAGTGCCAGTGCTCCCCTGGGCACCTGGAATTACCAAAAAATATCTGACACATTATTCTCCATCAGGTCCATGTCACTCCCAAAGAGGTGGGGTGGGACGTGACAATTTGCCCAGTTTTGCCCAGTCTGCTTCTTGAATAATGAGGAACTTTCTTTCTGCATCAGAATTCAGCTCCACAGTCAGATGGTTGAGGTTTGTTTTGAACACCCACGTGATTCCCAGAGGGAATGATGGCATTGGCCCCACTGACCCTGGGGTTCAGCCATCAACCAGAGGATGTGGAAGGAACAGACTTGAGTCTGAACAGGCTGAGACTGGAAATTGGGTTTCCAGCCATTATTGATGTGAAATTCTGGAGCTACAGGTTTTTAAAAAGGAGCATGAAAAGGCACTGGATGGAATTGACAGCCAATATTTGTGAGTATTTAATTATCTGATTGGATGAAGACTTCAAAGCATGATGGATCATCATCTTAAACTCCTTCCTCTGAGCTTCTGCTGCTTCCCTTCAGGAGGCAGAAAAGGCTTGGCATCCTCTTATATCATGGTTTGAAGGGAAAGGGATCCCTTTTTTAATTCCCTGGAAGCATCCAAGGACTGCTCCAGGTAAATTCAGAGTGTATTTAGTGGTAGAAACATCTCTCAGGTGTCTGCTGAATGTTCCTTGCTCACACATTCCTCATCAGGCCAATAAGCACCCTTGAAGTCAAGAAGGGATTTTTTCCCCAGATCAGATTGGCAGAAAAAAAATGGTTGTTTTCTTTTTCTTTGTTTTCCTGTGAAAATCCTCTGAGTTGTAAGCTGGACCTTCTGGTGGCTTTCATGTTTCAGAGGTTCTACACCTTGTAAAGAGAGCTCAGCAAAATCTGCAGCTCTCTAGTCCTGCATCAAATGGGACTTTTTGATCAGTCTACTATGAAAAAGGAAAAGGAAAAGGAAAAGGGAAAGGGAAAAGAAAAAGGAAAAGGAAGTGAGAAAGAAAAGAAAAAGGAGAAAGGGAAAAGGAAAAAGAAAAAGAAAAAGAAAAAGAAAAAGAAAAAGAAAAAGAGAAAGAAAAAGAAAAAGAAAAAGAAAAAGAAAAAGAAAAAGAAAAAGAAAAAGAAAAAGAAAAAGAAAAAGAAAAAGAAAAAGAAAAAGAAAAAGAAAAAGAAAAAGAAAAAGAAAAAGAAAAAGAAAAAGAAGAGAGTGAGAAAGAAAGAAAAAAAAAGAAAAAGGAAAAGAAAAAGGAAAAGAAAAAAAGGGAGTGAGAAAGAAAAAGAAAAGAAAAAGGAGAAAAGAAAAAGGAAAAGGAGAAAAGAAAAAAAAAAAGAAAAAGGAGAAAAGGAAAAAGAAAAATTACAAAAGAGAAAGAAAAAGAAAAAGAAAAACAAGAGGAAAAGAGAAAAAGAGAAAAAGAAACAAAGGAAAAGGAAAAAAGGAAGCAAAAAAGGATTTTATGAAGGAAGTCCAAGGTTTATTCAATGTTGTGGCTGGTGGCACAGGAGGAGTCTCCATAAATTGGCTTTAAAGATCCCTTCCGTGTGCTGCAGCACCCTATGGACAGGGCTAAACACCTCCTGCAGCCCCATCCCTTTGAATGAAGGGATGTGACATCCAGCTGCCTTTGGGATGCTGGACTTTGATCCATAATTTGGGATATAGGTCTCTGGCATCCCTAAAGCAAGTCTGGGGGAAGGTGAGCTCCATCTTCCCAAAGCTGAGGGAATCCAGAGGTGCTTCAGGATGGATTTAGGAGCTGGGATGGGGAAGAGGAGATGTAAATCTTGCAAGAAGCTGCATTGTGAGGCCAAGGCCACTTCTCAGGCTCTCTCAGATTTGTAGGAAATGAGGAGGCTGCCCCAGCAGAAAGCCCTCACTCCTTAATGGACCCAGGAAATTAGTTTATGGCAATTAAACAACATCTACAACCTCGTCTCCCTGAAATGGCCTCTAAGTGTTTTTAGATAAGCAGAGGCTGCTTTTTCCCACATAATCTCTTACACTGGATGAATATCCCTGACAAAGATGCTACTTTTACCTCCCTTTCCAAATACCTGACCAATAGGTTGCTTCCATTAATCTCAGAGGGGAATATAAACTCCCAGGGCTTCAAAGAGCAGAGCTGGCAATTTGGCAGTTTTCAGGATTAATTTCTTTGCTGCCTTTTTATTTATTTTTTTTTTTTATTTTTTTTTTTTTTTTTTTAAAGAAATGTAATTGCAACAGACTTCAAAGTGGAAGAACATCCTTTAAAAGGGCAAGTACATTTTTCTACACAGCCTGAGCTCCAGACTGGTTTGTTTATTAGAGATTTTCCTGTGTCTAAACCTCTCCACAGCAGCAGGGGCTCCAGCTTGATGTTAGGTAATCAAAGAACATGAGAAGCAGGAAGGAGTAAAAAAGGATTTGGTGCCATTTTGGGTTTTAATCTGCTTCCCTTTATACCTCCCTTTTATTTTAAACCTGGTAGGAGTAGCAATAATAATAATAATAATAATTAATAATAATAATAATAAAGAATATGTTTGTACTCTAAGCATCTATGATGAAAAAATACCCAGTACAATTCCCAGTTTTAGCAGCATGGATTACAATAATTTCTTAGGGTA
Organism: Heliangelus exortis; assembly: GCF_036169615.1. Taxonomy (NCBI): domain Eukaryota; kingdom Metazoa; phylum Chordata; class Aves; order Apodiformes; family Trochilidae; genus Heliangelus; species Heliangelus exortis. The sequence goes on from NC_092423.1 coordinate 1,821,647, forward strand.
TTTGATGGTCATTATCCTTTGAAAAGGAGACAACACCCTTTCTGTTGAAGCAGACAGAAAGAAAAAAATTGTGTGGTGGTAATGGTGTGAATCCATGAAGCCATTCGAGTACATGAATTAATTTGCATCAAAATATTACTCCCATTTGGTGAATTCTCCAGCAGAGATTTGGAAGTTTCCATCTGCTCTTTGCTTTGAGCCATTATTAGCAGAAGAAATTGAGCTTTTGTCAATTTTACTTGGAAAAAAAAGCTGTGAGAAATCTCAGTGAAATAAATGGGGCTGGTTTGTCTCAAAAACTCAGTGGAAAAGAAACATCTTTAATTTTCCTGAAATCGAACTGTTCTCGTCTGAGCTGTTGAAATGAAACTTTGCTTGGGATTTTTTTTTTTTTTTTTTTCCTTCATTAAACTGTGTCTGTCTGATGTGGTGTGTTACAAGTAGAGACTCCCAAGTGGTTTGAATCCTTTTCTTTTTGTGGAAGGAAAGCTTTATGGTCAGATTACATCTCTTGTCATGCCCCAAGTAAAACTCTGTCAGAAGAATTCATGCCCTATAATAAGCAGATGATGAGAAAAATCTTCCAGGAAATTCATTCCACGAGAGTGAATGAAATTTTCAACTACAGCTCCCAGATAGCAATTCATTAATAGGAAAATACTATTGAACTGACTGGAATTAAAGTGCCTCCCACCAGAACAGCAAAACCAAAATGTTCTGATATGATTTAATTCGTAGACACTGATCAGTACATTTACCATCTTCTGCAGGATGTTTCAATTTTACAGCACTGCATTTTCTACCCAGAAAAAATATTTAGCTAGCAAAAACTTAGCTCTTGCTATCCATTTATGCTCTAGAAACATTATCTTTTTATATCATAGAATCACGGAATGGTTTGGGTTGGAAAAACTTATTGCCCAGAATCAAAAAAAATTGGGGTTGGAAGGGACCAGTTAATGCCAAATTAGAGAAAACTTCCCACCAGCCCAGGTTGCTCCAAGCCCCATCCAACCTGGGACCTTCAACACTTCCAGGAATGAGGCAGCCACAGTTTCTCTGGGCAACCTGTGCCAGGGGCTCAGCACCTTTAAAGTGAAGAATTTCTTCCTGATGTCCAACAGTGATCTATATATGAAAATGTGACACCAGGTCCACGTTTCCAAGAGAAGCAGAGAGAGATGGAGCTGTTCAACCTCTCCCCCTGGCTCATTCTCTTTCTGTCCCTTTTTCAAGGCCCTTGGTTTAAGTGCCTCATGGACTTTTGCACTGGTATTGTTCCAGGAAGTTTAAATCATCCTGAAATTTGGCATAAGCAGAAGTAAACTTGTGCACTAGTCCTGAAAAGCAAATCTCCAGGGGCTGAGCTTAAGATTTCAGCTTCAGGTATAAAAATTTCTGCTGGTGGAAGCAGATGTATCAGTTCTGTATGACTGATGGGCATTCAAATCCAGGCATCCCATGTCATCATGGAATGGTTTGGGTGGGAAGGGACCTTCAAGATCATCCAATTCCAACCCCCTGCATGGTCAGGGACCCCTCCCCCAGCCCAGGGGGCTCCAAGCCCCATCCAACCTTCAACACTGCCAGGGATGGGGCAGCCACAGCTTCCTTGGGCAACCTGGGCACCCAGGGGCTCAGCACCCTCACAGGGAAGAATTTCCTCCTAATATCTCAACTCAATCTCCTCTCTTCCACTTTGAAACTCTTCCCCCTCATCCTGTCACTCCAGGCCCTTGTAAATTGTCCCTCCTCAGCTTTTCTGTGGGCTCTTCAGGTGCTGGAAGACTGCTCTAAGGTCTCCCCAGAGCCTCAGGTTTTTATCTAACACAGATGCTGAGGCCAATGTCTCACCACCCTCAAATTCAAGAATTCCTTCCCCATCTCCAACCTCAATCTCCCCTTTCTCTCCAAGTTTTAACCCATTTCCCTTCTCCTCTCCCTACCCCCCCATGTCCAAAGCCCTCCGTAAATGTCAGTCTCGTTGGACAACAGCTGAGGGTGGTTTTCAGTTCTGTAATGGAGGAAAATCTTAAAGAAAACATATTTATGGTGCATGTCTGTGGAGATGAGTTCTTCACCTGCTGATCATTGGGCTCTGAAAAACAAATGAGCACAGAAGGGTATTAAGAAGACAAAGTGACAGACAGGTCTGCAAGAGAAAATCTGAAATTATGAAATTTGTCTGACATTCTCTGTTGTATTTTCATGCAAAAAATTTAATTTTTTTAGTTGTAGAATCACAGAATGGTTTGGGTTGGAAGGGACCTTAAAGATCATCCAGTTCCAATCCCCTGCTTGGGCAGGGACCCTTCCCACTAGGTCAGGTTGCTCCAAGCCCCATCCAACCTGGCCTGGAACACTTCCAGGGATGGGGCAGCCACAGCTTCCTTGGGCAACCTGGGCACCCAGGGGCTCAGCACCCTCAAATTAAAGATTTTCTCCCCCATGTCCAACCTCAATCTCCCCTTTCTCTCCAAGTTTTAACCCATTTCCCTTGTCCTCTCCCTACCCCCCCGTGTCCAAAGCCCTCCCCCAGCTTTCTTGGAGCCCCTTCAGATATTGGAAGGTTGCTCTGAGCTCACCTGGGAGCCTCCTCTTCTCCAGGCTGAACAACCCCAATCCCTCAGCCTGGCTTCCCAGGGAGCTGCTCAGCCCTCTGAGCATTTCAGTGGCTCAAATACATCTCCTGGTTTTACACCCACACATCCATCCACATATATATCCATATATATATATATTAGAGTGCTATAGGAATTATGTCTCTATTTTTTACTGTATCTGGCATGAGGGGATCACACTTCTGAATGGCAGCCATAAACATCTCAATAAAATAATAACTGAATCCTTTAAAAGTCATACAGCTTTACAGCCAACTCCTTATTCAGTGACCTTGCCTCTGCACCAGGAGTGGGGTTATTTGGGCAGAAAAAGGGATCAAAACTTGGCCCCATAATCTGGGGCTCGGACCCTTGGGGCTGAGGCTTGGCAGAGCTTTGAAAGGTTTGGCAAAACTGCAGTTTGATGATGGGAAAAGACTCATGGCTTGATGTACTGGACAGATCCTGGAATATGGCATCAACCTATGGCCATGTGTTCAGGAGAACAGCCCAGCTGGGAATATTCACCAGACACCATGTCCCAGTCTAACTCGAGCCACTGTCAGGCTGCCACAAACTCAGGAAAAGGGGAAAAAAAGCATCCCCAGGCAAGTTCCTCTCAGGTCATTTAATGTGGAAAAAAAAAAAACCAAACCAAAACAAAAGAAGGCTGAAGAAGAAGGGGATCCTAGTTACAACAGAGCATCTGAGGTGTTTCTCCTGGAGCCCTGCCAGGAGCAGGAGAAAGTTTTGTGTTTGGTTCTTATGCACAGAAGTGGGAGCCTGGTGAGGCTTGGATTCCCCTCTCAAAACGTATGAAAGTTCTAAAAAAAAAAAAAAGAAACATACACACACACACACAGAGCTGGCTGCCCCTTTTTTTCGAGGCACTGGAAGTCAGACTGTCATCTGGGTCAGATTTCCTCTTGGCTCTGGAGCTGGCTGGCTCTCCCATCCAAGTCTGCTGGCCAATGGCAACAGAAAATTTATCATGACTCGACTTTTAATTGAGTTTGCTGCTTCCTTCTGCAGCAGCCACAACAGGTTTGCTCTGCTGGTTGTGAGTGGGTTTGCAAACAACACCCAAAATGTTCCAGAACAGCAAATCTACACAAATAGGACATAGTTTCTTCTGTTTTTTCAACCCCAGAAATAATAATATTAATACCCTGGATGATTTATAAATAGAAACTGGAGAACCCTTTGGAATTGACTCTGCTTTGACTGGGTGGATGCAGGGCTTAGACTTGCTGGAAGCTAAAAGTCTAGGGACGTATCAGGAGTTGCAGCAAAGGAGAGGAAGATGAAGGTAGAAGGGTCCCTTGGTGAGGAAAAACCTTTTTCTGCTCTGCCAGCTGCTGCTGTGGCTTCTTGTGTCTGGGAAGAGGGAATGGAGACCTGAGAGCCAAAGAAAAAGGAGGAGAGGAGGAGCAGGGGAGATGGGAGGTACCTGAGGAAGTGTTCAAGGTGATGTAACCCAGAAAAAGGAGGGAAGACCTCATTGGTATTTTATTTGCTACAAATCTGAGCATCATAGAACCAAAGAGTCATTGGAAGGGACCTTCAAGATCATCAAGATCCAACCCCACCTCTGCATGGGCAGGGACACCTCCCACCAGACCAGGTTTCACAAGGCATCATCCAACCTGGCCTTGAACTTTTCCAGGGATGGGGCATCAACAACCTCCCTAGGAAACCTATTCCAGAGTTTTACTACCCTCATGGTGAGGAATCTTTCCCTACTCCATGGCACATTCCCCAGTATCAAGTTTTCTTCTCTCATTCCAGGGGATGGGATGAGACAAAGCAGCAGGCAACAGGGGAAGCAGGATGTTGGCACCCAAAGCAAAGGACAAACTACAAGTAAAGAATTTTTCTGGGGAGCAAAGTGGGAGAGGTGTGAAGAGGTGAGAAGAGGAGAAGCTTGCAGATTCAGGGTGACAGAGCTATGGAGTTCTCCCTCCCTTTGAACCTCTGCCCATCATCCTGGTAGAACACGAGAGCAATGATATTATTGGGACACATGGAGAGACAAAAGACTCTTGGGCTCAGCAGCTGAGTTCCAGGGCTTTCTCTGAGGCAATCGAGAGGCAGGATGGACAAAGTGCAGAAGGTGTTGCCCAAGGTCAGAGGAAAGGTCAGTGAAACCCAGGGCTGTGCAATCACAGCAACATTTTAACACGAGGCCGCGGAATTTAATTCCCATGCCTGACCCCCTCTCCTTCCTTTTCCCACTTCATTATGCAGTCAGTAAAACATGTCAGGCTCTGCCTGCTGGCCCTGAGGCCAAGTTACACACCATGACTCATGTCCACACACAGAAACTCTTTTCTTGCTCTCCCTCCAAAGAAGAAGAAAAATGGTTACATCCAAAGTGCCCATCGGGAATTGTCCCTGGCTCTTGCTGCCTCCTGAGTAAGGGATCTTCCCAAAATCAGGGCTGTGTCTACATCCAGGCTGGGGCTGGTTTTTTGCTAGTGGGTGTGTAAGCACTAAGTATTTTTTCCTGGGTTAGAAGGAGACATTTGCAGATAGGATTTCCCTGAGACACCAACAATTATTTCAGCTCAAAGGTCTTCCAGTGTTTCACAACAGTGAATGAATGAACACCATTGTCCTTTTTTTTTTTATGAGTGAAAGCCATCAGGGATAATGGGATTAAGAGGCTCAGTCAAACTATATAAACTGTAATTGATGGAGCAATAGCTAGGATTCATATCTCCAGACTTTTAAACAAATCTTTATTTACTATAATGTGTAAGCACTTTTGGCAGCTCGGTGTTTCCCTTCCAGATGCAATAAATATCCAGACTGAAATCACAAACTTCCTTTTTTTTCTTTTTTTTTCTTTTTTTTCAAGCTTCTCTGCCCACATCCTTCATATAAGTAAAGATGCATGTTCACATGGCTATATATATATATATAAAAGAGAAAATTCCCCATAGCAAGCTGTGCATTGTCTCACGAGTAGCAAGTTGCTGGCACATCCTCTAAGGTTTTAGTATATGGAGTCAAAATGCATTAAAAAAAAACCCTGACCCTTGTTTTGTGATTCCAGCAGATGAGGAAGATGTGCACAAGCCATGTCCCAGGGCTGTCCCAAGCTGTCACCTGATAACCTGGTTCCCATCTGGGGCAAAATTGCTGATAATGGGAAAAACACATCCAAAGCCAACAAGGAGTAAATAAATCATGGTCACCAAAATGGTCTGTGGGAAGCCAGTCTCTGGAATGTCTAAGATAGAGCAGAACTACAAAGCCAAGATTTTGGGTGGAATTTATGTAAATGATGAGAGATGAGAGCAGGAATGCAACTCCAAAATAAGGAAGGAAAGACGGATTTAGCTCGGAAGAACACAGATGAGGTTTTTATCTCTGCCTAGTTTGAATTTCCCCAGGGTTGTCCATGGTCTGCTTGACATCCTTCTCTCAACATGTGTTGCAATGACAGCACAGAGATGCTCATGGGCACAAAACTACAGGAAATACCAAGAGAAGAGGATGTCCTCTCTGACAGCTTGTTTCTTGCCATTTCTCTTGTCATTGAACTCTTAATATTCTTTAAGTGACTCCTCTGCATAAAGCTGGATTGTTTGAGCTTCATCTTAATTTTAATCCTCATCTTCAATTTAATCCATCCGAGGAGGTTTTCTTGTTCCCAGTGCATTTGTCAGATATTTTCTTCAGGCTGCCTCTGAGCCTTCTCTCAGTGTTGCATTATTTTCTCTTTTCCTCTTGTCCTGCTTTAGGCCAGGATAAAGGGGATTTTCTGTCTTGTCCTTTTGCTTTCAGCTCAGTCTCTTGTCAGGAGCTGCACTGCTGAAATGAACAGCAAGTTTCTGTTCAGTGGCTGCTCTGGGACTGGTCCCACTCCAGGGTTGGAGTTACAGCCAGAGCCTGGTGTGCAGAGCCAAGGACACTGCTCAGCTCTGAGGAACATTTTACCCTCCAGAAGGAATCAAGAGGTCCCACCTGAAACCTCCTTTGGGGAGGAACAGACAAGAGAGATGCCAGAATTGACCAAACAGAGGATTCCATCCCATACACCTCATACTCAGCATAAATTTGAGGGATCACCAGGGTCAAACCCCTTCCTGCTTCCCCTTCTTCCCCTCTCCCTGTTTGCTTCAGCATCCTGGGAGGATTCCATCCCTTCCTCTGCCTGTGCTCCTGATCCATCCCAGCCTGAATCTGTGTGTTCCTGCCTCCAGCTCCCAACTGCTCCTGACCCCAGGATTCCAGCCTGGACTTTCCCAGGGCTGCCCTGCAGCCTCGGGGGTGACCTGAGAGTTATTGGGGGAAAGGGGGGAGGAACCTGGGATCAATTTTCCTGTAGATTTGTATAGATTTAGTAATTTTTCCTATTTATCATTCCTGTTTCATTCAAGCTGTGTAGTTTAGTTCCCAACCCATCAGTCTCTCTCCCTTATTCTCTCTCCTTTTTTTATCAGGGAGGAGAGAGAGATTAATAGAGAGAATCTGTTACTCAGTTTAATTGCCAGGCCAGGGTTAAACCCTGACACCTCTGTACCCTCAGATGCACAAGGGTTATCAAACAGGGGCCAGAAGCACAATGGGGTTGAAGAACTCCCCTGAAGTCACACCTTAAGTTATCAGCAGAGGCAGAAGTAGGAAAAGCTCTCCACAGGTTGGTCTTCAACTTGTGCTGGCCACCTACACAGCATTTCCTGCTGGGAACCTTACAAGAGGATTCCTCTGTGATGATTTTTGGCTTGTTCTACACCCTCCCCTGTTGTTTGGCCTGACACAGCACTCTCTGATGTTGTAGAAGGGATGGCACAGAAGAGGTAGGTGGTTGCTTTACTCTAAATCCATGGCAAGAAGTCAGAGCTGACTTGAAGCAGATGTGATGACATCGTGGTCCCCAAGAAACTTGACCCCAACCATCAGATTTATACAATACCAACAACTCTCAGTCTGCAACTACAAAACAAGACAGTCTGCTGGAAAGTTCTCTGTTCCCAGCACGGATTAGTCACCCTTCTGGTAAGGGATTGGCAGCTCTGGGAGATGCTCAGTCCAACAGGTGGGGCTGGACATACCAGGGACCTTACTTCATCCCAGTGCTCTGCCAATCCCAGGACACATCCTTCCTGGTGGCTTCAAATCACCCTTCCAGCTCCCAGAGAAGAAGCCTTGGTCAACACATTCTCCAGTTTAAGGTGTGAAAGCACAAGCACAGCCCTGCAGCCTGGCTGCTCTCCTGGTGACACACAAGTTTTTCCTTCCTCTCCTTGCTTATTCATGGTTTTTAAGGGTTGCCCAGCATATTTTTTTTTTTTTTTTTTTTTTTTTTTCAGTGAATGGGTGAAAATTTCCATTTTCTGGTTGAATTTGAGTTTTTTTTCTCTCTCCTCAGCCCTCCTGTCATTGCCATTTGATAGTAACTTTTCTTACCCTAGAAATTGCTTCTAAAGATTTAGTTGGAGCTGCAAGAGCCTCTGTCACTTTAGCCTGAAGAAATAATATATTTCAGGATTATTTGACAAAGAGAGACAATGTAAAAGCATCTGCAATGAAAGATGAGAACACTACGAAGCCAAACTTTGCTTTTGTTCACAAGTTCTTCACTTGTGACCACGTTGTCATGTTCATGGGACTGCAACATCAAATCTTTGCAAATCAGGAAATGCCAGAAAAAAATACCTTCTCTTGTTAGGATTCCATCTTCAGCCACAAGGTCCAAATGTTTTTTTGTGACCCCAGCCACAGTTGGAAGGATGGGCTTGACTGGCAGCTCACTTTTGTTGGCTGGGTCTTGTAGACTGCAGAAGGAACATTTCAACCAACATCCTAAAACCTCTCACCAGGTTGTGTACCACTGCCCCAGCTCCTTCCTTGTACCCCTGTCAGCCAAGTTGTCTTCCTCATTCCTTCTGCTGGTAGAGGTTGGACAAGAACTTTGGAGATAATTGAGTCCAACTCCCAAGTTAAAGCAGATCCACCTGGAGAAAAAAACAGGCAGGTTTTGAATATCTCCAGAGAAAGAGGCTCCACCACCTCTCTGGACATCCTGTTCCAAGCTCTGTCACCTTCAAACTAAGTAAGTTTTTTCCTCCTGTTTGAGTGGAACTTCTTGTGTTCCAGCTTGTTCCCATTTCCTCTTACTGGGTACTCCTGAAAAAAATCTGTCCCCAGCTCTTGAGCTCTTCCCTTCAGACATTTATAAGCACTGAAAAGTTCCCCTCTCAATCTCCTCTCTTCAGGCTGATCAGACCCAGGTGTCTCAGGCTTCCCTCATAAGAGAGATGCTCCAGTCTTCATCTTCGTAGCTCTCAGGTGGACTCTTTCCAGTAGCTCTTTGCTCGTACTGGGAAGCCCAGAACTGGACCCAATACTCCAGCTGTACCCTCCCTAGGGCAGAGCAGAGGGGGAAGAATCTCCCTTGACCTTCTGTCCTCCTTCTTCTTAATGCCACCCAAGATGCCATTGGCCACACTGCTGGCCCATGGAGAGAGCTTCTCGTCCACCAGAACTCCCAGGTCCTTCTCCCCAGAACGACTTCCCAGTAGATCAACCCCTAATCTGGACTGGTACCTGGGGTTATTTCTCCCTTGGTGGAAAACATTTCTGCTGAACTTGATGAGGTTTCTTTCTGCCCAGCTCTGCAGCTTGGCCAGGTCTCCTTCAGCTCTCTGCCCAGCTATTTAACTCAGAAAATCAGACAATAATTACCTCCTCCACCTTTGCTTCATTTTCTGATGTTTCAGTGCCTTAACCTGACCCGTGGAGGAATCTGGTGGATGCCAAAGAGGCTCAAAGTAAGAGGCAGGAATGTTTGGCCCAAAAGTGGGTGATGGGAGCAGGTGGGAGGAGGGAAGGGACCTTTCCCACTTAGAAATAGTCAGCTGGCATCTTGGCTGACTCAGTTTCAAGACATTTTACCCCAAACCAGCTCAGACCAATTGTTCTTTGTTTCTCTCCACAGCTGTAAAGGTAACATCAGACCCTGGAGTAACTCTTTCCAGTGAGCTGTCTGATTTTCACTAAAAATGACCTAAAGAAGAAGGTGTTACTAAATTTTGTTGGGTATCTGGAGCCTGCAACATGTACAGAACCTCTCAGACCTTCCCAGGATCTCTTCAAGTTTCAGAGCACTGAGCTTTTGCAACACTTTTGTTTAAATGAAAGTCACATTTTTCAGTTTCTCATCTGTTTTGGAGCCCCTTTCTTGGTTTCAGAGCCGTGGCTGCCAGGTTGAAGAACAGCTCTATGCAGTTTAAGCTGAGGAGGTTAATGGATCCAACTCCAGAATCTGTTTACCTTGGAGTTTTTTAAATGTCATGCAGTGGTTTCCATTGCTCCTGGCTTTCAAAGTTGTTATTTTTCATAGTAGCAGGAGTGTAACACACAAGTGTCCCACTTTATAACAGAGCCTCATTATCTTAAATTCTTACCATAGTGTCACCCAACAGTTTTAGGAAATCGTAAATTTACTCGTTAAAAATAAAATTAAAGTACCTCAGGCTTTTGTAGCTTTTATTGTTGCTGTTTGCTTTTATTTTGGCTTCTGGATTTTGGAGTTCTGGGGAAATCATCTTGCCAAGAAACTCTCTGCAACAATTACACTTCCAGTTGTTATTCCACCTGGCATGGGGCTCTGCTCTCTCCTCAGTGTGTGCAAACTGTCACGTTACAGCTCTGTAGGACAAGGGATCCTTGGAAAGATTTCCCATCTGCCATATCTGATGGGGCAACTAATAGGTTATCATTAAAATCAGGATTAATTTGCTTAAATATCAGTGTTCAGCACCAATCCCTACCCTGAGATGTTTCACCTAGCCCCCACCTTCCAGCCCCAAACAGCATCATGTCTACAGCCTCAATGGGACATCCCATAAACCCTGGTTTGGGGGATGTCCTATTACTAAATGAGCCAGCAATGTGCCCTTGTGGCCAAGAAGGCCAATGGCATCCTGGGGTGCATTAGAAAGGGTGTAGTTAGTAGGTCAAGAGAGGTTCTCCTCCCCCTCTATTCTGCATTGGTGAGGCCACACCTGGAGTATTGTGTCCAGTTCTGGGCCCCTCAGTTCAAGAAGGACAGGGAAGTGCTTGAAAGAGTCCAGCGCAGAGCTACTGAGATGATTAAGGGAGTGGAACATCTCCCTTATGAGGAAAGGCTGAGGGAGCTGGGGCTCTTTAGTTTGGAGAAAAGGAGACTGAGGGGTGACCTCATCAATGTTTTCAAATATGTAAGGGGTGAGTGTCAGGGAGATGGAGTTAGGCTTTTCTCAGTGGTGACCAGTGATAGGACAAGGGGTAATGGGTGTAAATTGGAGCATAGGAGGTTCAAGTTGAATATCAGAAAAAATTTTTTTACTGTAAGGGTGACGGAGCCCTGGAACAGGCTGCCCAGGGGGGTTGTGGAGTCTCCTTCACTGGAGACATTCAAAACCCACCTGGACACGTTCCTAGGGGATGTACTCTAGGGGGCCCTGCTCTGGCAGGGGGGGTTGGACTAGATGATCTTTCGAGGTCCCTTCCAACCCCTAGGATTCTATGATGATTCTATGATGATTACTAAATGTTTAATTACTAAATTACCAAATGTGCAACTCTTTTACCAACCCTATTACCCTATTATATTATTTCATGTGCATGGAACTGTGGGGGCTGAATGCTCATTGAGCTGAATCCCCCTGGGCTCTGCTCATGGTTTGATTTATGATGATGGGAGCTTAAATGCCACAGACACAAATAAGAAAGAGCTGGATCTGGTGGAACTGGTCAAGAGGAGCCCCCCAAAATGATCCAAGGGATCGAGAAGCTCTTTCTGAGGAAAGGCTGAGAAAGTTGGGGTTGTTCAGCCTGGAGAGGAGAAGGCTCCAGGGAGACCTTATTGGGGTCTTTTACTACTTAAAGGGGGTGATAAGAAAGATGGGGAAAAACTTTTTAGCAGGGCTTGTAGTGACAGAAGGTCTGAGGGTTTTAAACTAAAAGAGATTCAGACCAGATCTAAGGAAGAAATTTTTTATGAGGGGGGTGGTGAAACTCAGAGCCAGGATACTCAGAGTTGGTAGATGCCCCATTCCTGGACCCTGGAAATATTAAGGTCAGGGTGGATGAGGCTCTGAGCAACCTCATCAAGTTGTAGATGTCCCTGCTCACTGCTGGATTAGGTGACCTCTTAAGGTCTTTTCCAATTCAAACCATTCTATTAATCTACAAATTTCCTAATCAAAAGCTGAACTCTGCTTCCAAAGAAATATTCTTGAAGATATTTTTGTGCAACACCTGTTCTGCATTGTCATTTCTGCAGTCAGGTCTCCCACTTCTTCAAAACATACCCAGAAGCTCCTCTGGTTATTAAATGGGTGATTTCAGAGTCATTTGCACTCCAATTAAGTTCCTTTGATTTGCTGCAGGTAAATCTCTACGTGGAGCTAATTTTGATGCAGCACAACACATCCCAACAGTTAATTTACTTCTGTTTCTATTCCAGGCACTGCCTGAGGTTTATTTTTTGGTCTAACAGCTCATGGCCAAGACTCACAGGAGTCAGGAAAATTGCAACCATTGCACTGATAACACCACCACAGTGCAATGCAAAATGGGAAAAGCAGCAGAAGCTTGCTGACACCTGCTAGCTCTTTTATGCTTTAAATACCAACTTTCTCTGCCAAATCCATGCTTTCTGCTTGTCAAGATGAGTGCTCAGAACCAAAACGTATTGCCAAGTTTTCCAACCGTGCTGCTGTGAACCTGAGCTTTTTAGAAATGCTCATTCTCTTTGGGTTTAGGAAAAAGCAGAGATTTTGGTGCCTGGAAAGGACATGAAAAGGTGGTTGAATCCTCTGTTGAAAAAATACCCCCAGAAGAACAAGAACTCCTAGTTTACTAGCACTGCCAGGTCTTCCAGAAGTTTCTTAGATTTAAATATCATTTTAATTTGAGTTAACAAGCCCTGCCAATTTTACAAATGTCTTTACCTTTCAAAAGGCATTAACTTGGAAACGGGTTGCTGCTTTTTGCAGGTGTTTCTCTGCTGGCAAATGTGCCCGTGTGTGTTTACAGAGAGATGCCTGAATATGTTGAAATGTTGTATCCCATCCCTACCATGGGAAATTGGATGTTATCCATCCTGTGAGTAAGCCTTAGCCTCACAGTTCAATATTCTGTTCATACCAATCCAAATTTTTCTCATCTTCTCCTCTTGGTGGTTTTATGTTTTTCATGAGGTGGAGACCCATGAGTCTTAACATTTATTAACCCATGTTGGGTCCCTGCTGATTTTGTCAAGATGCAGCCTCCTTA
>NC_092423.1:2042067-2067909 GCF_036169615.1 Heliangelus exortis
ATTCTATGATTCTATGATTCTATGTTCCTGCTCACAGGAAGGGGGTAGGAGTAGATGACTTCTAGAGGTTCTTTCAACCCAAACTACTCAATGATTCCATCCATGCTTCTCCTGATCTGGCTGATTTGGGTAGGACCAAGATGAACCAGGGCACATTTGCAGCTCCAAGGGAGTTGTATGAGGTTGCTTATCCCATCAAACACAAATGTCTTTGCCTTCATCAAGAGGTACAAACACAACAACAACATTTACCACAGGGTAAGAATATAAAAATGGATGCTCAGAGCAGCTGAGCTGTTGAGAACTCTTAGTGGAACACCCTCAGGTAGCTCCTGAGCTTGCTTCCCCACCAAGCTCCAGGATCTGACACTTTCACTTCAGGAGGAGGAAAAGGAATGTGGACAGCAAAATGTGGCCTGAAACTCAGGCTCTGATTTCCATTTCTTTCCACCCACAACATAGCAGGAAAAGGCTGGAATTTATTAAGTGGTTCAAAATTGAGCAGGGTCCAGTTGTCAAGCTGAACACTTGATGTGTATGGGGAGGAAAAAATAAAAAAAACCCACAATATGACTTGTAGCAGTTATGAAAAGAGAGATACAAGCATTCCAAAGAGTCTTGTGAAAAGCTTGCATTTGGACAGCCTACTGATCAGCAAAAGGTAAGAGATCTAAAACATTTAAATTCAGTCTAACATGACCAAGGAACAGAAGGAAAAGTGTTCTCCTCGTGCTGGATGGGATGGGGTGTGGGCTTTCCAAGAGGATGCTCCAGTTCTGGCTGGCACTGGTATCATAGAATCCTAGAATTGGCTGGGTTGGAAGGGAGCTCAGAGCTCATCAAGTCCAACCCTTGCTCCACTCCCCCCGTGGTTCCCAGCCCATGGCACTGAGTGCCACATCCAGGCTCTTTGGAAATATCTCCAGGGATGGAGAATCCACCCCTTCCCTGGGCAGCCCATTCCAATGCCTGAGCACCCTCTCCAGAAAGAAATTCTTTCTCATGTCCAACCTAAACCTCCCCTGGCACAACTTGAGACCTCTTGTGCCCTCTTGTCTTGCTGAGAGTTGCCTGGGAAAAGAGCCCAACCCCCCCCTGGCTCCAACCTCCTTTCAGGGAGTTGGAGAGAGTGATGAGGTCTCCCCTGAGCCTCCTCTTCTCCAGCCTCAACACCCCCAGCTCCCTCAGCCCTTCCTCACAGGACTTGTGCTGGATCCCTTCCCAGCCTCCTTGCTCTTCTCTGGACCTGCTCCAGCACCTCAATCTCCTTCCTGAGATTCCTGAGCCAATTCTAGGATTCTATTCTAAATTCTCCAATGGATGGAGCAGCTCCTGTGCCAGTTTCCAGGACCAAGAACCACCTGCCACAAACACTGTGCACCTTCACTGCTGTCCAGCTGAGGATACCTGATATTCACATTATAATGATCCATCAGGTAATATCTTCCTTTTTGTTTGTTTGGGTTTTTTTGGCTTGTTTTTAAAAAATATTTTTAATTTTATATATTATATATAATATGTATCATTTTACACATACATATTAATCTATCCTAAACCCCAGCCTTACAAGAAGTGTTACATTAAATCCCATCCTACAATATGACAAAGGGGGTTGAGTATTTTTTACTGCCACGTCTCAGCCGAGGGAATAAAAGAGAGAAAATCACAATTCCAAGATATTTACTAAGAAGAAATTACAGATTTCAAGTCCTCTGGGCACATGAAACTCAGTTAATGCAGAACTCCAGAATGAGTCACTTCTTACAAATAATATTACAATTTTTTGCTTCAGCATGGACAAAACACAAACCACAAAACACTGAATCAGATGCAACAGTGCTAAAAATTACAGCAATATAAAATATGGCACAAAGAATGCTAAACTAAACGACATGTAATTAGTATTTAATTTTGGCAATCCTGGTTTGGACTAATTCAGTGTAGAAATTCATTCCCAGGTTGTGTTACCACAAACATTTTGTGCAAAGTGTATTTTTATATCAATGAAATAATGAGTTGTGTAAACATAGCTCCATTTTTCACAGTAAAACAACAAGATTTGGGTATCAGAAACAAAAGACAACCCCAGACAAGATTTTATTACACAGTACTTAATGTATGTATATTATATATTTACCATATTCAGCAAGGAAGTAAAGTGCATGCCAGTAACAACTCAGGTTGTAAATTAAGAACTTGCAGTGCAGGAATAGTCCAAGACCAACAAACTAATATGAAGTATTACAAAAAAAGGTAGAGGAAGATCTTGAAAACTGAATGACTCTGAAAGAGGAAAGTTTTACAGCAGCAATCAGTGGAACAAACAGCTCAAAGCTTCACTAGCTGAAAAATATTGCATCAATAGTGTTGTATTTGAAAGCAATACAAGAGGAAACTTTTTAATATAAAAACACTTTAAAAAAAAAGATATTTGACAGCAGCTGCTTTGAACTGAAATAGCTGGGAAATTGTAGGAATTGATGAATAGACACATGGATCACCTAGAATCCTGTATGGAATTAAGTAACTTGGGAGGGGGAAAAGTTCTTCACTCTCCTGATGGAGCAAATTGTAAACTCAACAAATCCTATCAGACAACAACTGAGAGGATTCCCTTTTATTTTAGGAAATCCAGGTCAACAAGAAGCCTTGAAATGCTTCCCCACCAGTCAGTGCAAATAAATAAAAGCCACAAGATAGCTGGCTGTACCACAATTAGCAGATGCTGTCCAGATGTCTACAGCTCTGAGCATGATTCCCTCAGCCTATGACTCTGGAGCAGACACAAAAAACCCAAATGATGCTCCACACAACTCAGGAAATTCCATTTGGAGACAACCAGGAGGGAGATCTTTGGGAAATGAAGGACAGGGAAGTGAAAGGAGAAGAGATTTCCCACTAACAACCATCAGAGATGTGGCAGCCCAGCCCCAACAGGGTATTTAGGGACCTCATGAAGAGAACAATATGGTGATGAAGCTCTGAGGACACTGCACCCCATGACAGTCTGGTACCAAAAATTATAAAAGCACTCTGGGCAAGTGAGAGCTACAAACAGTGAAGTCCTGATTCTATAAACTCCAAGAACTGAATGGGTGAATTCCCCATGAAAAAAATCACTTTCTCCACTCCAAAATCAATTCCTTCACCACGTGTGCAGCTTAAAGGGGAAGGGGAAAAAAAATAACCCACACAAAAATGTGTAGATGATCATCAAAGACCAACATTCCCTTTTTGGAAAGCAGAAGCATGTATTTAAATTTGACACTTTTTATAAGTGACTTAAGTAAGCAAAACATTTATCTAATAAAAAAAAGCAAGCAAAACAACTGCTTATTAAGTAGATGTCTCTACCAATAGATGAACATTAATTAAACTTCTCTTGATTTCCCAGGTCATGGCAACAGCTGTGGCCATTAAGTCTTCTTTACTCTTAAAAATTTCTGGGTCCATTAAAAGCATGATTGAAACCTATTAAAAATATTTGCTCAGGGAACCCAAGGTTTTATCAGGAACATTTACTCACCTCTGCATTAACTTAGGAATAAAAAGCCTCAATAACTTGCAGTTGGACATCTGGCCCTCAGTTCAGCTAATAACTATTTAAAAGAAAGACCTTGAGAGAGGATTAATAGGCTGTAATCATCTAAAGTAGTCTCATATGCAGTTCATTGCTCCTTCAGCTCTTCATTGGAGCAGAAAAAAAAAGGGAAAATAGAAGAAAACTTTCAAAAGCAGCAACATTAAAAAGCACATAAAAGTTATTCAGGTGATACCACATCCCTTTACATTTACAGATTTTATGTAGTGAAGAATCCACTATCCTTGTTTCACCACAATTGTATGAATTGTTTCACAGTCTCAGCTATCTTTTTTTTTTTTTTTTTTCCCTCCTAAACCAGTTTTTACTCCTGAAACTTCAAACACCATCCAAGTCTGCAAACATTTTCCAAAACCTCCAGGAATTCGACAACAGCAGCAGCGCGGTATTCCAGACAAGACTGCAAACACCTCCCACACCATCCAAGAGTCTATGAAAGAAACAGTCTTGAGAAAGAAACAAAAAAAAATTAAATTAAAATACAGTTCCCCAGGCTTCCTCTTCCTCCCCAAACCCCCCCACACCTGGCTCCTCCTGTGGGTGCTACGTGAGTTTCTTGATCCTTCGGTTCTGTTTGTCGATATTCAGCGTCGTGCGGTCCACGGAGGTAGTGATGGAATCCAGAGCTTCATCCTGCCTCTCCAGCTCAGCTTCTGTCTCCAAGGCAAGGCCCTTCAGTTTCTTGAGTATCTGTCAGAAGAAAATACTGAGAGCTTTTAGTCATTGACCAGATGGTTCTTTGAGAATTGTGGTAGCCCCCCGGCAATTAGCGGTTTCCTCGTCGCCGAATTATTTGGTGGAGTCTGCCCTGAAGTGTGCTGGTGAAAAGACAAAGGTTTTCCTGCAAGAAGCTGAACTGAGATGAATTAAATTATGAGATGAACTAAACAATTGTTCCAGGACTTAAAAAGGAGGCTCCGAAGCAGCTGGAGACTCCCTGTGTCCAAGGAGTCCCATGGACAGGACAAGGGGCAATGGGCACAAGGTGCTCCTGGGGACATTCCCAGTGGACACCAGAGGAAAATTTTTCCCCCTGAGGACAGTCAGACCTTGGAATGGTCTCCCAGGGGAAGGAGTGGATTCCCCCACTTGGGAAAGTTGGAAGTCTCAGCTCCAGGGGTGCTGAGACATCTCAGATCAACAATAATATGAGAAGGGTTGGAGCAGATGGGCCTGGAGGTCCCTTCCCACCTCACATTCTGGGATTCTATGAGTGAAGCAAAAAGCAGAGAAAACAAATATGAAATGTGAGGGTTATGGGGGGTGGGGGTGGTGTTAATTAGAAATAAAACTTAATGTAAACATCATCTTGCTGGCTCTGCTGTTCTCTCCTTGCCCTTCTCTGCTTGTGCTAAGATGTTTGCCACATGGAGAGCTGGTGCAAAGCCAGAAGGGGATCACATGGCTGAGGACACCCCAAGGTTAGGCAGGGATCAGGTTCAAGGGCAGAAAACATTTTTTTTTTTTTTTACTACAATCCACTGCAGAAAGAAGAAGTGTCACTGGGTGGGCCTGAAGTAGAAAAGTGAGACTTGGGCAATCAAACAAATAATTTGAAAGGGACTCCAGAGTGGTGTGGAATGAAACAGATGTCAAGGTGGCCAAAGGGGCTCAGGCTGTACCCAAGATGAGCAACAACAGATGCAGAGGCTGCAGCTCTATTCCAGGCTGCAAGCATCAGGTTACACATCAACCAGTTTACACTATACTTAGCAAATTACTGTTCATGTGTGAAACTGTAAGCAAACCCCCAGAGCTACTGCAAGACTGGGAGGAGACCCTGTTGTCTGAACAAGCCTCAAGTGCTCCAAACAGGGCAGAAGCTTCTGAGGTGAAAGAAGAAAAAAAGCCAGGCTGGAGCATTCTTAAGGTTGAGAGACATCCAGAACAACAACAACCCCCTGCAGTGACATTTGGGGCTTCCTTAACTCCAGTTCACACAACCAAGAGCAGGGATGCAAACAACACAAGAAAATTCTCTCTTAATTCCTTCCCCCATGACACTGGGTCCAAGGTAAGAGTGGTATCATTGTCTTTTCTTCCCTCTTGTGGCCACTCCCTTAAGCATCAGCTGAAAGCACCTGCCTGCTAGGAAAGCCTCAGTTGCTTTCCCTTGGATGTAGCAGAGGAAGATTGGATGCACCACATCCTCCAGGCTGGAAATCCATCTTCTCAGTCCCTTCAGCTCCTAAAAGGGTTGTCTCTGCTGGATACATGAGCTGCTTCCTTAGGCATCCACAGATGAGTCCATGAGGATGCCCTCAGGATGAGTGCTTAATAAGAGCAGTTTATCCAACTGATGGCAAAAAAACCAGTCTCCAAGAAAAGAAATTATCCCAGCACTATCCCACAGCATCAACTCCTGTGGTACAGCAACATCCAGGTGATGCTACTGAAGCTACCAGAACTGCAGCTTGTGTAAAAAATCAAAATCCCAGAATGTCAAGGGGTTGGGAGGGACCTCTGAAGATCATATAGAGCCCTACCAAAGCAGGACCAAACCTAGGGCAGGTCACTCCAAAATCTATGGCTTTTGGGAAAAAAAATTGTACTCTCTACATGTTTGCAAACTCTCTTTTCTTGTTTTCAGCTCCCAGAAAGCTGCTGTGAAACATCAGCAGCCCCTTTTTATCCACACGTGGGGTTGAATTCCCCAGCAGCCTCATTGTTTGCAGCTCAGCAAAGCAGTGAGGAATATCACATCCAGCAGGAATGGCAGGGGAATTTGATGCAGACAAAATGCTCTGACTAAAGCTGGATGTCTGCCACAGCAGTGAGATTTATCTCATAAAATATCTTTCAGCTCTTTCCATAAATCACAAGCAGCTAGAAATATGGCTGTGTGAATAACTGGTTTTGCAATTTGGCTGCCAAAGCAAAAACACAAAGCAAACCATGGATCAAGCTTAATCTACCTTTTTTTTTTTTTTTTTTTTTTTTTTTTCCTGCTCTTAGTAAAACTACAAACTAAAACCCCCTCTGCTTCTATCCCAAATGAAACACTTCAGGTTCTTGCACCATCACAGGAAAGCCAGGCTGAATTTCCCAAACTGGAGGTGATAGATGAGTGTGGGATAAGCACCAAAAAAAGAAAAATGACACAAGGAGGTCTATCATGTGCATGATTAAGGACATGGGTCTGAATTAAGGTCTTGGTTCTCCTGAGGAAGCAACTTTACTACTTGGAAATGGGAAGCTCAGAGGTGGTTCCCCCTCAGTCATTCCTTTGAGCTGCTTCTGCATATATTTGATGTACACAAATATACCTATAGATACATAAAATAAAAAAGTACCATATGAAATGACTCCTACCAGTCATAAAGGAAAAGATCTCTGGGTCTTCTGCTCCACTGCACCCAACTAAAAGCAGAGCCAGCTTCGGTGTTCAGCTGAGAGAAGACTCCAATAAACTTTTAATTCTTCTTAAGAATATAATTTACAGAAGAGACCTCAGTCCTTCAGTACTTGGGTGCTTGGCCATTTGCAGATGACTGAAGAGGACCCAGGATGACATATTTTCAGTAAGTTTACTAGAATTATTATCCAAAACCAACCTAAAATTTGGTTTCCAGCACAGTGGAAAAAAAGCAGCAGCTGCTGCTGCTTTCTAGACCATGGCTTGAAGAATGCTCAAGAGTGATGCCATTCAACACCTTCTGCTACAAGATAAAACACACTTTTGGTTTATCACAAAGCACCCTCAGCAGCTGGGAAGCTCAGCTCTCCTCAGCTGTGTCCTCACCCAGCACACCTCAGTTTGGTGAAATCCAATTTATTGGGAAATAAATTGGGATCCCATTTATTGGTAAATCAAAACTGTGCCAAGAAAGGCCCAGGTTTACCACGAAAAACAGCTTGAGAGTTTCAAAGCAGATTGGTTTTGGTAGGCTTCACAGTCATGAGAGCATGTTTAATATTTAAAACATTAAAAAAAAAAACACAATTGTTGAGAACAGAGAAGCTCTGAATATATGAAAGCAGTAAAATGGAAACTCAAGTTGGTTACAGGGCTCTGCTCAGTTCACCTGCCAACTAAACTCTGCCTTGAAACACAGCAGGAGATGATGATGTGGTTACTCACACACACAAAAAAAAAAGGCAGGTGGGTCAGTTTCATCTCTTAATTCTGTTTGCCTAAAAGTCTGGTAATAAATCCCTTACCCCTTTGTCTGTCTGCATCTTCAGCAGTTCAAGTTGAGTGCTGCTACTCATACAATGAGACCTAAAATGGTTAAGATGCTTCTCCAGCACTGCCCACAGAGCTTGCTGGAAAGAGTTCCAGGATTTTGAAGCCTGGCCAAAGCTGGTCACTATTTTTGCAAAGCAAAATGATGGCAAGACATGGAGTTATCACTGCTCTGGTTCTGTCAGCTGCTCAGAGCAGTGGGGACCTTCCATGCCAGCAGATAATTGGGATGGTGAAGCAAGGCATGAAAACTCAAGGTGAAATTCTCTCTGTTACCCAAAGCCAACCAGCAGGTACCACCCCAGCAAAGAGGTATTTTTAAGGTACATTTCCTCCAGCCCTGCTCAACCTCCCATTGAGCCAGTTTCAGATGGATGCAGGTTTATAATTTGGAAAGTCTGATTTCTCCTCAGATTTTTGCCACAGATTTTTCTGTGCACCTTCAGGCAAGTTCTCCACTAGTCCCACACACACAGTTCTTGCTTGGTCAAAACCAAGGCAGGAAATTTGTTGCTCCTCTCCAGAGCCATCCTGAGTCAAGTGTTCAGCTACAGCAGAGTTAGACCTGGAGAGGCTGGAGAGCTGGGCTGGGAGAAATTTAATGAATTATAACAAGAGTCTTGTAGCTGGGAAAGTACAACCCCAAGAACCAGTATAGGGTGGGGACTGAGCTGCTGGAGAGCCGTGAAGGGGAAAGGGCCCTGGGGGTGCTGGGGGATGGAAGGAAGCTCAGGAGCCAACAATGTGTACTGGTGGCCAAGAAGCCCAATGGCACCTGGGGGGCATCAGGAGGGGGTGGTCAGGAGGTTGAGAGAGGTTTTCCTGCCCCTCTGCTCTGCCCTGGTGAGGCCACATCTGGAATCTTGTGTCCAGTTCTGGGCCCCTCAGCTCCAGAAGGACAGGGAAGTGCTGGAGAGAGCCCAGAGCAGAGTGAGCAAGATGCTGAAGGAGTGGAACATCTCCTGGTGAGGAAAGGCTGAGGGAGCTGAGGGGCTCTGCAGCCTGGAGGAGACTGAGGGCTGAGCTCTTCATCTTTATAAATATGGAAGGGGTGAGTGCCAGGAGGATGCAGGAAAGCTTTTCTCAGGGGTGACCAACAACAGGACAAGGGGCAATGGTTATAAACTGGAGCATGGCTGGTTCTGGATAAACAGAAGGAAGAATTTTTTCCCTGGGAGGGTGACAGAGCACAGCCCAGGCTGCCCAGGGAGGTTGTGGAGTCTCCTTCTCTGGAGACATCCAAAGCCCCCCTGGATGTGTTCTGTGGGACTGCTGGAGGTGACCCTGCTCTGGCAGGGGGGGTTTGGACTAGAAGATCTTTTGAGGTCCCTTCCAACCCCTAATTTTCTACAATTCTGTGATATAGTTCTGGCTGTTGGGCTGCTTATCCCATCAGGATTATAGAGCAGGATCCATCCCTGAAATGCTTTGGGAACATGAAGAGGAAAGGCTGAGGGAGCTGAGGGGCTCTGCAGGTTGGAGAAGAGGAGAGTGAGGGTGAGCTCTTAATATCTATCAATATATAAGGGGTGAGTGCCAGGAGGATGGGGCCAGGCTCCTCTCAGTGATGTCCAAGGACAGGACAAGGGGTGATGGGTGTAAACTGGAGCATGGGAGGTTCCATGTAAACAGAAGGAAAAACCTCTTTTCTGTGAGGGTGATGGAGCCCTGGACCAGGCTGCCCAGGGAGGTTTTGGAGTCTCCTTCTCTGGAGAGATTCAAACTCCCCCTGGATGTGTTCTGTGTGCCCTGACCCGGGTGATCCTGCTCTGGCAAGGGAGGGTTGGACTGGATGATCTTTTGAGGTCCCATCTAACCCCTAATTTTCTGTGATTCTCACTGGGAGCAGAGATGTCCATCCAACCTCCCCACCCCAAGTTCTGGTTCCCAGACCACAGGGACCTGGGTGATGCAGCTGAGGTCAGGATTCACCTGCTCTGTTTCTGCTTCAGGAGGTCTTCTACCACTGCCCACTCCTCTCACAGAATCAAAGAATGTTTAGGTTGGAAGAGACCTCCAAGATGATCCAGTCCAACCTTTGACCAACCTCACTACTACACCAAACTACTCTGCTCTGGCTCTAGGGAGAGCTGAGAAAGCAGCTGAGCTGGGAACAGTCACAACATGGACACAAATGGGATCATAGAATCATAGAATTGGCTGGGTTGGAAGGGACCTCAGAGCTCATCAAGTCCAACCCTTGATCCACTCCCGCTGCAGTTCCCAGCCCATGGCACTGAGTGCCACATCCAGGCTCTTTGGAAATATCTCCAGGGATGGAGAATCCACCCCTTCCCTGGGCAGCCCATTCCAATGGCTGAGCACCCTCTCCAGAAAGAAATTCTTTCTAATGTCCAACCTAAACCTCCCCTGGCACAACTTGAGACCTCTTGTGCCCTCTTGTCTTGCTGAGAGTTGCCTGGGAAAAGAGCCCAACCCCCCCCTGGCTCCAACCTCCTTTCAGGGAGTTGGAGAGAGTGATGAGGTCTCCCCTGAGCCTCCTCTTCTCCAGCCTCAACACCCCCAGCTCCCTCAGCCCTTCCTCCCAGGACTTGTGCTGGATCCCTTCCCAGCCTCCTTGCTCTTCTCTGGACCTGCTCCAGCACCTCAATCTCCTTCCTGAGCTCAGGGGCCCAGAACTGGACCCAGGACTCAAGCTGTGGCCTCCCCAGGGCTGAGCACAGGGGCAGAATCCCTTCCCTGGACCTGCTGGCCACGCTGTTCCTCAGCCAGCCCAGGATGCCATTGGCCTTCTTGGCCACCTGGGCACATTGCTGCCTCCTCTTCAGCTTCCTGGCAATCCAGACTCCCAGCTCCCTTTCTGCCACTCTGTGCCCAGCCTGGAGCTCCCCATGGGGTTGTTGTGGCCAAAGTGCAGGACCCGGCACTTGGAATGTTGAACCTCATCCCCTTGGGATCAGCCCAACTCTCCAGATGACAGGAGAGGACTCCCAGCCCAGGAACCTGCTCAGAACTGAGCATTATTTTATCCTCTTTCTACACTGCCTAAAAACCTAACTTCAAAGTGTCACACCCTGTCCAAAGAGATTTTTATCCAGATTGTATCCTAAAGTTCTTACAGTGGAGACCTCAGTTTGGTTTGGGTCCTCAGATGCCACCATAACAACAAAATTCACCTCCAGCTTGTGAAATGTCATCAACCAGCTCAACACACCAAGTATCCAGCAGCAAAAATAAAACACAGAAAGTGTCATTGTGCAGGAAATAATTGTCAGTTGTGGTTTCAACTCCCTGAAATCCTCCCTGAGATCCACTCTGTTGTCAGCTGAGGTCTGGGTGCCAGAATAACCAGAAATGGCTTTTGAGGGCAGCTTCTCCAGTCAAATTCACCTCTTCCTAAGAAATAAAGACATCTGCAGTGCTCTGGACTGGGGTGCAAACAGAGGTTCTGACAGCAAGAATTTGCCATGATTTAAGTTGCATCACCTCTGTGCATTGCAGGAGAGCAAGAAGGGGGGAACAACAACTAAAATATTCCCATTCACAGTCACGTTCCAAGACCAAAGCTACAAGAGGGATTAAGTGGAGTGAATTTACACTGAAAATATCAAGAGGCTTCTCCATGGCCTCTCCTACTGGAGATGGGCAGGGAGACAGAGAGCAAAAGCATCTTAAACCACTGCAACACAATTTATTGGAAGACATTTGGCACCACCTCATGAAAAAAAAGTGTAGCTTGCCATAGAATCTATGGACTGAGGTTGTTTTAGCATCTTTCCTGGTTGCAATTGCTCCTATCAGCACCTGCCTGGAGCTACACAAAGCACAGATGTTGCTTCTGCTTGCTCCAGAGTTACACCTGAGTGTCTGAACACCCAAACTCTACACCAGGCATTAGAAATTGTGCTTCCTCCTGCTCTAGAAAATGGAGCTGCCTCTTCTAGCAAGGAGAGTTGGAAAGGCCAGAATGTCCCTGGTACCTGAAGCACAAAAAAGTAAATTTTAAAGCTTCAGTTCTGTTGAGCCAGTGATTCTCAGTGGGTGATTTCTCCCATTATTTCTTCTTGGACTGCTACAAAATTCTGATTTTATTTCAGGGAATACTAAGCATTCATGGTATGACTAAAATATCATTGGCCTTATCTGGAAAAAAAAATATTCAAGCAGCTCCACTAAGCTTAATTACCACTTTTTATTTTTGGTACCTTTAAATACTTCATTTACATGCAAGTAAATACAGAGTGTTAGTTGTGAGGCCCTCAGTTCTCTCCACATCTTGTGCCTTCCAAAAAATGAATCCATGGATATTACATGTGTCTGTTAGGATCTGTTGCCTGCTGATTGCTACAAGCCATGGAACAAGGCCATCCTATGAGCAAAGTTGATATTTAGCACTTGGAATAAACGATTCCCTCAACAAAACACTTTTTCTCTGACCTAACAGTTGTGATTTCCTGAGCTGAGGAGATGATAAAAGGGTAAATAAACACTGAGAGCAGTGAAAGACTGAAATGGAACCATCTAGACCCAAGAAGCCATTGAGAAAGCAACCAAAACATGCAGTGGGATGTGTTTTGGTATTTTTTTTTTTCCCCCCAGATGTTACAGAATTAACTTCCTTAACTCTATCTCTGTCTTCACAGCATATGTGATCAGCAGACAGTAAATTTCAGGGCTCCAGTCCTTTGGCAGGAAGAGTTTCGGAAATTAAAAAGCACTGGGTTTGGCAAAATAAATTCAAATTGAGTGAATTCCCCTCCCCCCCCTTCCACCACAGCCCTTAAACTAATATTATCATATCCCCTCCCACACCCTGTGCCATTATGTCAGCCACAGCCAGGCAGGAGGCAGAGGCTGAAGCCAGAGACCACAGGAACTTGGTTGGCTTCTTTCTCTCCATCTCTGTAGCCCAGCAAAGAAACAGAGCTCACACTGCCCCAAAAACCTGGGTTTTTTTTTACCAAAAATGTCCCTTCATGAAGTTCTGCTGAGGTCCTTCACTCAGGCAACCCAATTGCAACTGCAGAGGTTCAGGGCTTCCATTTCTAAAAGGAGGAATTTAGGATCATCCAACAATTCTTGTTGCAGAACATCTCTTGTTAGTACTCAAAGCACTTTGAGGAGAAAAGAAGAGTGACAACTCTTTGTCTCCTCATCACTAATTCCTCTTATTTTTCCAGCATCAAAAGTTCTGCTGGATTTACCCACACCACAAGTAACAAGGGGACAGAGCTGAACTCTTCTGAGCTTTGTGATTTTGGTTTGGTTTTTTTTTCTTCAAAACAAAAGTCCTCACCTTACAGATAGTCCAAGAACAAAAAAAGATAATCTTCAAGAGAGGAAACTGCTCAGAAAAACACTGAAATTATCAATATAATGACCTCAAACACCTTTAATTCATTCATGGAAGTCTGGTGCCACAAGGAGCACTGATCCTAATGCATGTTACTGCTTAGCACTCCAAACTCTTTCCCCCTTTCCTCCCTAAATGCTTTGCAAATGTCATTAACCAGAGAATCAGTGAATGCTTTGAGTTGGAAGGGACCTTAAAAATCATCCAGATCCAACCCTCTGGCATGGTGGACACCACCCATTAGGTTCAGGTAGCTCCAAGCCCCATCCAACCTGGCTTTCAACACTTCCATAACTTCCCTGAAGCTCAACTTCCCTGCCCATCATCCTCTTCATTCCCAAAGTGGAAGCTGAACTGAAGCAGTGCAAAGATGCTTTCTGAAGGCAACTGCATCAATAAATTAGTCCTTACTGGAGACTAAACTTAAAGTATGGGACTCCCCATCCTGCTCCCTGGTGAGGCAGGGTTGGAGAAAAAAGGGCAAAGCAGCAAAAAGCACAAGGAGCACCCCACAAACCAGCTCATGACCAACTGCTTAAGGGCACCCAGAGAGATATGAGACAAAGCTCCTGGTTTCCTACCCTGGATTCTATTTAGGGACTTGATGGAGAGAGGAAAGCTAGAGATGGACTTTTTACAAGTGATAGGACAAGGGGGCAGAGTTTCATTCTGGAAGAGGGGAGGTTGAGATGAGATCTTAGGAAGAAATTCTTTGCTGGGAAGGTGGTGAGACACTGGGCAAGGCTGCCCAGAGAAGTTGTGGCTGCCCCATCCCTGGAAGTGTTGAAGGTTGGATGGGGCTTGGAGCACCCTGGGCTGGGGGAGGGGTCCCTGCCCATGACAGGGAGGTTGGAACAGGATGAGGTTGCTTCTTACCCAAACCTTCCTCTAAATCTCTGACTTAACTCACTTCTCACCTACAAAAATGACTGAAAATGGCAAATAAAACCTTAGAGAAAGCCTTGATGTACCTCAGATAAACTGCCTTGCTCAGATGCCCTTTTCAGACTTCTATCTTGATGCTTTCAGGGCTTCATTACCAGAAATTAATGCTTGGCCTTGATGATCCTAAACTCCTCTCCAACCAAGGTCATTCTGTGGTGTTTACCATGGTGCTGCCCTTGAACCCCTTGAGAATTCACCCCCAACCTCCACACCTTTCAGAATTGATTTTTTTTTTAGTTGAACTCTCCCTTAAATCAAGCTTTCCTTCACTCCCACATCTTTACACTTCCCCTGTAAGCTTCACCACATCCTCTCCTAACAGAAGCCAAAGGTCCTGAGCTCTTCCCTTCACAGCAAGGAAATAAAGCAGTTTTTGGACAACTCCAAGAGACACCAGACAATACAAGCTGAGAATCTATCCCCCAATTCACAAGATTTGATGGAACCTACATTTCTTCTGCTTCTCCAGTCACAGCCAACCACTTGGATAATACCAAACACCAACAGAAGGTTGGTGTTCAACTGTCAAGAGCCAGCCCTGAGGAAGCAATTCCCAGAGAGGCTTTTTTGTGAGGTGTAGCAGTGTCTTCAAGAGGAATCCATAACCAACAACCCTTCACACAGTCATAGAATCATAGAATGGTTTGGTTTGGAAAGGACCTGAGAGCTCATCCAGTTCCAAACCCCTGCATGGTCAGGGACACCTCCCACAGCCCAGGGTGCTCCAAACCCCATTCAACCTGGGCTTCAACATTTCCAGGAATGGGGCAGCCACAAATTCCTTGGGCAACCTGTTCCTGGGTCTCTCCACCCTCAAATTAAAGAATTTCTTCCCCATGTCCAACCTCAATCTCCCCTCTTCAATTTTTAACCCATTTCCCTTGTCCTCTTCCCAAGCTGTATGATCCTGAGGTTTATGGAGGAAAGAATTCAATTTTATCAGAGAATCAGAGAATTGCTGGTGTGGAAGGGACCTTAAAGGTCATCCAGTTCCAACCCCCTGCATGGTCAGGGACCCCTCCCACAGCCCAGGGTGCTCCAAGCCCCATCCAACCTGTTCTTCAACATTTTCAGGGATGGGGCAGCCACAGCTTCCTTGGGCAACCTGGGCAACCAGAGGCTCCCTCAAATTAAAAAGAATTTCTTCCAGATGTCCAACCTCAATCTCCCCTTTCTCTCCAAGTTTTAACCCATTTCCCTTGTCCTCTCCCTACCCCCCCGTGTCCAAAGCCCTCCCCCAGCTTTCTTGGAGCCCCTTCAGATATTGGAAGGTTGCTCTGAGCTCACCTGGGAGCCTCCTCTTCTCCAGGCTGAACAACCCCAATCCCTCAGCCTGGCTTCCCAGGGAGCTGCTCAGCCCTCTGAGCATTTCAGTGGCTCTGCTCTGGACACCTTCCAGGAGCTCTGTGTCCTTCTGATGCTGGGGACTCCAGAACTGGACCCAGCACTGCAGGGGGGGGCTCAGCAGAGCAGAGCAGAGGGGGAGAATCACCCTCTTCCTACTGAACTTATCTCTTCTGGCTCAGGCTACAAATCACAATTACAGAGCTGAAAAGCTGCCATTTCAGGAAGGAACAGCCAGCCCTTCTGGATACATAACAGGGGTACAAAGTGTATGCATGCATGAATAATAGATTGCTGCTATTTGTTCTAACTATGATTGAGAAATACTTGCCCTTAAAACCTTCAAAAAGGTCAAAGCTGCTACAGAAAATGCTTATTTTCTGAATGATGGTGTGTGTCCTAGTGAGGAAAAGGAACTGGGATTTTATAGGAATCACAGCATGTACCTTAAAATTATTAATGAATGGAATGATGATTAAAGAGGTCTGACTCTGAGGAAACAGGTGCTCAGTAATTATTGGGAAAAAATCAGGCCAATTCATGGCCTGTCAGTTTGGCATTCAGGTTCTCTCACCACCCCACAAGCTTGCCCCAAATCATTAACTGGCTTAAAAATTCTTGGCTGGGTGTTGTATAAATAAATAAATACCAGGACTGTCTTCAGAGCTCTAGTTAATCTTGAAAGTGTTTTGTTTTAAAGAACACTGCCCACTGAACACTGTTTCTAGTCCATCATCCAGCAAAGAAAATTTCAGCAAACTCTGAAGTTGACCTTCTGCAAAGTTCAAGCCAATGTCTTGTGGTTCATTTTGATACATAAGTTTTTTTCCTCCATAAAGGTTTCATTTTTAGCCACTGGGGTCACTACTAAGAGCTTCTGACTCTCAATTGCACTCAAGCTAAAAGAGAAGTTGTTGCATTCTAATCCCCAACAGGAAAATAAAAGGAGGGAGCTGGAAAACTGCAGGGCTAAGAGGCAATAGAATTAGCAGAGTTCACATGATGCTATCACAGATGGAATAACAAAAAGATGCTAGAGAGAAAAAAAAAAACAAACAAAAAGGTAAAGTTCAGTCTTCAGTTCTATCTGATGGGACTGTGACCATCAGGAGTAAACCTATTTTCATGGAAAAACCACTAAAACTCCATGCTTTTCCAGTTAGTTCACTGGTTCAGATCAACAACATACTACAAAGAGGGATTCTTCACTAGAAGTTTTGACCATCAGCCACAGGAGAAATTCCTTCAAGAGTTATTTAGAGGAACACTATGAAACTGGATTACTTTAAATAAATATTTCTTTTCTAGTAAAAACTTCAACCTATTTCCCCTTTTGTTAATTTGCTGGAGTGCATATTTAAGTCCTAACTACAGGTTCTCTGTGCTTATAAAACACTTTGGTTCAGCTTTGTGGATGTTTCTGAAATAGAACTGCTGCTCCTTATTAAAAAGAATGTGATAGGACAAGGAAAACATAAAGAAAGCAGAAAAATATTTAACTGTTCAGCTTCTTCATCTTCAGAAAAAAAAACAGGTTATGGTTAAGGATTCTCCTTGGCTTAAAAACCTCTCTTTTAATATATTTTTCTGATAATCCTGATTTGTTGAAAATAGTTCAAAACACAAACTTATTGGTCACAGGATTGATTAGTTTTTAAAATATGGCCATGTGCATATGGGTAGAGGAATATTTTGTACCAGAACTATGTTTCTGATGATGAAAACACATCAGGGAGGGAGTGAAACAACTCTTCTCCAAGTCACCCCAACTTATACCTGTTTAAGCTCTTTTGCTTCTTCCTGGGAGACCTTCTGATGCTTCTGCAGCTGAACGTGGTCACTGTCCATCCCCTCTCTGCTTCCCACTGGGGAGCTGGGCTGCACCACTCCTCCCAGGAATCCTGTGGCTGCAAAAGAATTCCCATGGTCAGATTTCCAGATCCTGTACCCCTGGGGAGGGTCAATTCCCCTATCAAATCTCTGATCTCTGCTTTTCCCCAGAGCAGCCTGGGAGAGGAGAAGCACTAGGTTGAACCTCCTGTGTCCCACTTTGTGGCCACTGTCCCTTGTCCTGTCCCTGGACACTGCTGAAAAGAGCCTGGCCCTATAGGTTGCATCTGGTTCAGGTTGGGGATTCAGCTGAAAAAGCAGCAGCAACACCCTCCCCCTCAATCACATCCATGATCATTCTCCACCTGCTGCTTTCTTCTCTCTTTTGAATTCAAGTTTTGAAGTCTTGAGGTTCTTTGAATTCAAGTTTTTTTTCAAAGTGGTGGATCAGGATCAGAGCCCAAGGATCAACTTAGCAAACCCCCTGAAGGAGAAGGATGCCAACAGCCACCCCCAGCTAAGCAGTGTGGGCTCAACCCCTTGTCTGCCCTTTATTCATATATATTATCAGCTTATTATTAATAATGTTATTAATATTCATACATATTATCATTCATATATATTATCATATATTATCAGCTCCTCTTCCAGCTCTTATCTGATATTTTATCTGATATCTGATCCTGCCCAGGAGGGTAGCAGGGATGGGATGCAAAGAAAAGTGCTTATAAAAAATTCTGACACCCAGAGGAGCTTCAAACATCCCCAAATCCCTCCCACCTCAAGAGGGACCTAAGAAAGAAGCCAAGCCAGCACCTGTGAGCACAAGGAGGAGCCAGGAGAATCATAGAATGGGCTGGGTTGGAAGGGACCTCAGAGCTCATCAAGTCCAACCCTTGATCCACTCCCGCTGCAGTTCCCAGCCCATGGCACTGAGTGCCACATCCAGGCTCTTTTGAAATATCTCCAGGGATGGAGAATCCACCCCTTCCCTGGGCAGCCCATTCCAATGGCTGATCACCCTCTCCAGAAAGAAATTCTTTCTAATGTCCAACCTAAACCTCCCCTGGCACAACTTGAGACCATGAAATATCATCCCGTTGGGAACATCCCAACTCTCCAGTCTGTCCAGGTCCCTCTGCAGAGCCCTCCTGCCTTCCAGCTGATCCACACTCCCCCCAGCTTAGTGTCATCTGCAAATTTGCTGATGATGGACTCAATCCCCTCATCTCAATCATCAATAAGGATATTGAACAGCACTGGGCCCAACACTGATCCCTGGGGGACACCACGGCCGCCATTTTGATGCAGCCCCGTTCAGCACCACTCTCTGGGCCCGGCCCTCCAGCCAGTTCCTAACCCAGCACAGATGCCCCTGTCCAAGCTGTGGCCTGACAGCTTTTTCAGGAGAATCCTCTGGGAGACGGTGTCAAAGGCCTTGCTGAAGTCCAGGTAGAGCACATCCACAGCCTTCCCCTCATCCACCAGGCCGGTCACCTGATGATAAAAGGAGCTCAGGTTGGTCAGACAGGACCTGCCCTTCCTAACCCCATGCTGGCTGGGTCTGATCCCTTGCCCATCCTGCAGGTGCTGTGTGGTTCCACTGAGGATGAGCTGCTCCATAACCCTGCCAGGAACTGAGGTCAGGCTGAATAAGAGCAGCAGCTCTTGGGGAGATGGGGACAGAAAGCAGGTCAGGTGCCAGAGCTGCCTGGCAGCTCCCAGAGCTGGTGCCCAGCTGGCTGGCCAACTCCTGGTGTACCCCCAGTGCTCTGGATAGCATTACTTCCCAGTGAAAAGGGAGACAAAAGCTCAACCCAAAGCCCCAAACCCTAAATCCCTTCTCAAGTAATTACTGCAAAACTCATAATCCCTGGAATTATTTGCTTATCAGCCTGAGAGTCACTGGACTCAGACACCATCAAGATTGAAGACAAGCAAAGCATTCAGTGTGCTTGTGTTACCCTGGGCCAAATGGGCCTTTTTTTTTTCAGAGGGGTTAAGAACCAGGCACTGAAAAATGCTGCTGCTGGTAAATTACTGTCATGGTCCCTCTCAGGAGACAAAGTCAGGAGGGAATGAGAGAGCTCCCTATGGCAGCAAAGAGCCAGAGCAAATTCTTTGGGTTTCTTATCAGCTGAGTGTCACCATGTGCTAATTATTTCAATAAAACCAAGAAATCCATCCCTTCCACTCCATTAATTCTGGCTGAGGAGAAAAAAGGGGAGGGGAGGGGGGGACAGGACAAAGATGCACAAAAAAAGAATGGGATGAGGAAGGGGATTTGGTGTTTCCCTGCAGTTTTCTAGTTTAAAAAAAAAGGGAGAGAGAATTGAACAGAAAGGCAGGAACACAGGGTGTAAATTTTGTTTCTTTTTGGGTTTTTTTACACCCAGTTGGACTGTGAGATTTGTTGTCACCACATGAGGACCAGAAGCCACCAAACCTCTGAACAAAGTGCTGGAAATTCCTAATAATAAGAACACTCAGCTGCAGGGGTCAGGAGGAGAATTTGGGAGCTTCAGAAAGGATAAAAAAATAAAATTAAATCAAGAATGAGTCCTCAGCTATAAGATTGAGACAGCTCTGCCCTAGGTTGTTGCATGGAAGAGGCACAGTAGGTTTTCTTGCACTTTTTAAATCCTGGGGGGCTGTTCTCAGATATTATTGAGGATGTTTTTGGTTAGGAAAGGACCTGCTTGATCCAAAAAAAGTTCTCTTGCAAAACATAGCTCACTCCTTTGTCCTGAGCATTTGTACACCCATGTGGTTTGGTCCCCCCAAAGAAAGAAAAATAATAAAAAAAGCCAGAAAAGACATGCAAAGCAGCTAAAAATACTTTCAGATAATCTGGTGTGTATAAAACTCTTCATAAATTCCTCTTCTAGCTGGAATCAAGCCAAAAACTTTTAGGAAAGATGAGGGGTGGGTTTTTTTTTGGTTTTGTAATTTTTTTTTTATTTATTTACTTCTAACAAATGTGCAGCATGCAGAACTTTAAGGCAGGAGTGATAAAAACAGACAGGACCCAACTGAGACTGATAGTTGTGGAAATGTTCACATCTCTGAGCTGCACCACAGAGGGCAAAAAATGCTACAAACCAGTTAGAGACAGATGTACCTCTGCTGCAAGAATATTTCTCCTCTAAGTCTCTAACTCAGTATGCACTCCCTGAAAAGATTTGTGTTTTATGTGTAGACAGAGGCAGGCAGGCATAACACAGACTTTTCCCCCTCCTGGCTAAATTAAAAAAAAAAAAAAAAAGTAATAAAAATTAAAAATCAGTATTTCCACCATGAGAGCTGCCATGGAAAAAAAAAAAAAAAAAAAAAAAATAGGTTAAAGCACAGTCCATGACTGCCACCTTGTGACAGAAGACAGATGGTGACAGATTCCAAGGAAGGAACAAACAAGGGTTTTGGTGGAGCTGGGAGAAGTCAGGATTTCCATAGCCTCCAGTTTTCTTTACTGAGATTTCCAAATTAAACAGTGCAGATGCAGGTGGGGGGAGAAGAGCAATATCCTTGACTCACTGACTCAGATGCAAACAGAGCAAAGCAGTGGGAACTGAAGCACAGGAGGGCTGTATAACCAATTATTTTATGTAACCAGCCTTAAGACCATCAGGAACTGAACACCAATTTGCTGGAATAACTCAGTGCTTAAGAAACCAGCAGGTTGTTTTTCCTCCAAGTTGTTGTGCTGACATTTTAGTGCCAGATGCCCAAGATTTTTATTTCCTTAAAAATTAACCAGCTTTTCCAAGCTATGGCTCTTAATGACTTGTCAACAACATGACAGTATCCTCTCTGCTGAGGTCCAGTTTTAGCTTGCTGCACAGAAATAGGTTAAACTATTGTTTTATTGTATCAATTTTCTACCTGATTTTAATATGCAGGCAGTAAATCCATCCACTGATTTGTTCTTCTCAGTGAAGAACAAATTTTATTGAAAATAATTTTTTTTTTAATTTATTTCTGGGTTTTATTGAAATAATTAGCACATGGTAGCACTCAGCTGATAAGAAACCCAAAGAATTTTCTCACTAACAATCAGAAAAAGAAGATTCAGGTATGTTGATAGAAAGAAATTCCTAACAGACTAAAACTCACCAGCTCTCCAAATGAATCCAGGGTTGGATTACATAAACACAAAAAAACCAACCCTCCCTGGAATTTTAGAAGTAACAGTAGTAAGGAATGGCATTCTGATTGTTATGAAATGGTTTCAGTCTCCACAGTGTTTTACTCCTTAAACTATGCATTCACCTAAGCTGAAACTTCAAATCTCCCAAATCCAAACACCTGAACTTAAATAACAAAATTCTAAATTTCAGGAGATGAAAATCAACATGATGTTTATCCCACATGTTACTCAAAAACTCACAGGACTGGAAATTTGGCTTCAAACTTTCTACAGTTAACTGAGTGACAGGTTTTATAGAAATATGCTTCCAGCAAGAAACTGCTGAAGGAAAAAAAATAGCAATGACAGAGGAGTCTGGAGCATGCAGTCAGGAGAGAAGAATGGCTTTCTCATGACCCTTCTCCACAGGCACAATACTGAGCTGGTGACCAGTGGAAAAAGACTGACACTGGAGTTAAAACACAGGCCAGGAGCTGAAACTCAAATTAAGTTAATCCTTTTACAGAGTGGTGTGAAGTTAGTGACAACACCAGCTGAGAGCACAATGTTAAAGAGGGTCTGGCATGTTCCAGCTGTCAGGAATCTCCTGTCCCTCTCCTGGGGACACTCAGCTTCACCATCCACAGTCACAGGTTTTGCTGAGGTGGTTGGAGAAGGGAAATCCAATGAGAGTAAAAAAGAGCCAGGTCTGAAGTCACTTAGCAATTATTTCTTGTGTTTCATCAGCAGTGTGGTCTCACTGTTGGGGCAGGGGGAGGGAGAAGATTTACCCTGTAAATATTATACATTATTCTGAGTTTGAAAACCATTTGTAAGTTGCTGGTGCCAGGGTTACCACTTGGAGATGCCTTAATTCCTTTGTCACATACCTGCTTGCCAAATGGAGGTGCCCAAGTCTCCCTGAGGAGATTTCCTGGCTCCAAGAAACCCGAGGGCATCTTCTAAAAACTGTATCTTCTTGCTAAACTGCATCTCCAAGATGGGGATTGCTTCTGGCATCTTTGCTGAGAGGAGCTTGTAAGAGGTGTCAGGTTTCCCAATAAATCTCTGCCGGATGCTGATTTCATAGGGTGTATGGACCCTGATATCATCCACCTCTTTGGCTTCAAACCTGTGAATGACCTGAGAATTGCAGTCACTGATTTCCAAGCCAGAAGTGAAAAGAGTGAGTTTTCCTGGCTTGACATTTGAGTCTGTTCTGTGGGTGATAATAACTGGAATTCTAATTATGATTCCTTCCTGGTTCTTCGAATCGGAAACTGTGGCAGTTTCCTTTGGCTTGTTTTCCAAGGGTCCTTTCCAGAGTTTGCTGCTAAATGGCCACCAAGAAGGAGATTCAAGCTCAGTCAACAACCTAGCAGAGAAAAGAGAGGGTTAGAAGAGGGAAAGCTTCTAGGAGGGTCGTGCTGCCCCACAAAGATTTAATCCTGAATCCTTTTTTCACTCCTGAAACTGACTCACAGCTTACCAGGAGCCTTTTCATAGAATCCTAGAATGGGCTGGGTTGGAAGGGACCTCAGAGATCATCAAGTCCAACCCTTGATCCACTCCCCCCGTGGTTCCCAGCCCATGGCACTGAGTGCCACATCCAGGCTCTTTTGAAATATCTCCAGGGATGGAGAATCCACCCCTTCCCTGGGCAGCCCATTCCAATGGCTGAGCACCCTCTCCAGAAAGAAATTCTTTCTAATGTCCAACCTAAACCTCCCCTGGCACAACTTGAGACCTCTTGTGCCCTCTTGTCTTGCTGAGAGTTGCCTGGGAAAAGAGCCCAACCCCCCCCTGGCTCCAACCTCCTTTCAGGGAGTTGGAGAGAGTGATGAGGTCTCCCCTGAGCCTCCTCTTCTCCAGCCTCAACACCCCCAGCTCCCTCAGCCCTTCCTCACAGGACTTGTGCTGGATCCCTTCCCAGCCTCCTTGCTCTTCTCTGGACCTGCTCCAGCACCTCAATCTCCTTCCTGAGCTGAGGGGCCCAGAACTGGACACAGGACTCAAGCTGTGGCCTCCCCAGGGCTGAGCACAGGGGCAGAATCCCTTCCCTGGACCTGCTGGCCACGCTGTTCCTGAGCCAGCCCAGGATGCCATTGGCCTTCTTGGCCACCTGGGCACACTGCTGCCTTCCTCTTCAGCTTCCTGGCAATCCAGACTCCCAGCTCCCTTTCTGCCACTCTGTGCCCAGCCTGGAGCTCCCATGGGGTTGTTGTGGCCAAAGTGCAGGACCCGGCACTTGGAATGTTGAACCTCATCCCGTTGGGATCAGCCCAACAAACCTCCTGACACTGAAGTATTTGTGGGATAGATTCAGAACTAACTGAGGGAGTCTCCTCATAGGATCTGTGCTGGATCCCTTCACCAGCCCAGTTGCCTCCTTTGGACCTTCTCCAGCACCTCAATCTCCTTCCTAAACTGAGGGGCCCAGAACTGGACTCATCTGAAGCTTTTTCTACCTCATTTTGAACAGGAAAGCATTGGAAGAACATTTTAGCCAGTCTTCAACTGGCCTTTTGCTCATGGAGCACCATGTGCTTGCAAACATCTACCTGAAAAAAAATATACATGTGCATACAGGGAAAGCAAAGGAGGTGAGGACTGCAAGAAAAGTCCCCCATCTGCAAAACCAGAAAGTCAACCTAAGTACATCAGATGAAAAGCTACATCCATTCTTCATTTCCATCCCAGAATCTCACTGGTTTGATGTAAGAAATCCAATTTCCAACTGGATTTATTCAGGCCAACCCACATCCATCTGTTTTTCAGCTAACCCTGCCTTTTACCTCAAGGTTTCCACACTGACCATCACCACTGCTGCCTTTTTGTGCTCCTCCATACCCCAGATCCAGAGTCTGATGCTACCTTTTGATTTGACCCCATTCCCAAATTTCCATTCTCAATTATCCTTGGGTAGTTAGAACACTAAGAGTGAAAAATTAAGGCTGAAAAGCCCAGCAGAAAAAAAAATCTTTAATTTGAGGGTGGTGAGACACTGGAACATGGTGTCCAGGGAAGTTGTGGCTGCCCCATCCTTGGAAGTGTTCAAGTCCAGGTGGGATGGGGCTTGGAACAACCTGGTTTGGTGGGAGGTGTCCCTGCCCATGCAGAGGGGTTGGAACTCGATGGTCCTGAAGGTCCCTTCCAACCCAAACCACTCTGGGATTCTGGGATCATTCTGGGATCATTCTGGGATGTGTGAGCTGGGAAGTTCTTGTGAAGGAAAGGACAAATCTAAAGCCTTCAATCACACAGATTTCCCAGGCAAAAAGCAGACTCCAGAGCTGACTTTCTCACACAGGGAAAGGAGCAGAACCTACTTGAAGTTAAGATTAATTGGCAGATTAATTCTTAGCCCTAGGAAACAGCCTCCAAGTAAGCTGCCAGCCTGCCATATTTAACTTTGCCTTTGAAAAGGACCTGAAAAGTAGAAGTGTGGTTGGGTTTGCTGGGGAAGAGCAAAACAGGAGAGTCTAGGCCTGGAAATATTAACCAAAGCCAATTTCCAGAATTTTTCTTTTGTGGATGTTCTAGGACATTTAATAAGAATGTCAGTGCCATACTTTGTCCTTTAGTGGGGACATTAATTCACCTGTCTTTCCCCCAGCTAGTTGGCTGTTCTCTCAAAACTTAGAGCTTGTTGATATTTTGGAGACTTCTACCATTTCTGGAAGTTGTGGTTGATACAGGGCTTGAAAAGTTATTGGAAGGGCAGAGGATGGGTACAAATAACACACAAAAAACTTCAAGTATTGCACAGAAATAAACAACTAACAAAAACTGGATCCCCAAAAAACCACCAGGAGCTTCAACTTTCAGTGCAACAATTTAGCTTCCTACAGTGAATCTCAAGCATAAACAGCACAACCCCACAACTACTGTTTAGGATGCTCCAGAACTTTACCTGTCTGCTACATCCATGTCCCCTTCAATCTTGTTGAGTCCTCTCATGATGTTGTCAAACTGCTCACCCTGGTAATGCAGCACTTTGGCTGTGTCCTCCAAACGTTTCTGGGAGCCAGACAACAACCCTGTCAGTTCTTTTCCTTTTGTTGGTTGCAAAGCTGCAGCTTCTGCCCCTGCCCCTTGGCTTGAGAGCAGCTGCTCCCTCCAGAAGTGCTCCAGGATGTTAAACACCACATTTCGGTTGGGTTGCAGGGAACTGAACCAGTGCTTGGTGTTCTTGTCCAAGATGGTAAGGGAGCTGAAGATTAAATTGGAAGATTCCTTTTTGATGTCACTGATGCTGGAGAGGTGGAAGTCGACCAAAAGCTCTCCAGTCTTGTCAGCTGTGAATTTGATTGCAACAGGAGTCAAGAGGAGTCTGCCAGAGACCCATTGTTTGCTGGTGTCCAAGTAGTAAGAGCAAGGCCAGGTGTGGATACGGATGTCCTCGTTCATCAGCTCACCTGCCACAGCCTCCTCTTCAAGAGCAACACTCTCAAAGCTACCAGGAGAGACTAGAATAGAAAAAAAAAAAAAATGAA
>NC_092423.1:2996785-3031785 GCF_036169615.1 Heliangelus exortis
TCACACAAATGAAAAAAAAAATCATGAGCTCACAGCATAATTCAGGCTCGAATGGATTTCAGGTCTCCAACCTCTTCCTCAAAGCAAGGCCAGCTCTGAGGTCAGAGCAGGCTGCTGGAACTGCAAAATCCCAAAACCTTTAGCTACAGAATGACAAAACCAAGGACCAGCTCCAAGAATCCTGGTTTGATTGCCAAGAGGTCTGGCAAATCATAGAATCAATCATAGAATCATAGAACTGGCTGGGTTGGAAGGGACCTCAGAGATCATCAAGTCCAACCCTTGATCCACTCCCCCCATGGTTCCCAGCCCATGGCACTGAGTGCCACATCCAGGCTCTTTGGAAATATCTCCAGGGATGGAGAATCCACCCCTTCCCTGGGCAGCCCATTCCAATGGCTGAGCACCCTCTCCAGAAAGAAATTCTTTCTCATGTCCAACCTAAACCTCCCCTGGCACAACTTGAGACCTCTTGTGCCCTCTTGTCTTGCTGAGAGTTGCCTGGAAAAGAGCCCAACCCCCCCCTGGCTCCAACCTCCTTTCAGGGAGTTGGAGAGAGTGATGAGGTCTCCCCTGAGCCTCCTCTTCTCCAGCCTCAACACCCCCAGCTCCCTCAGCCCTTCCTCACAGGACTTGTGCTGGATCCCTTCCCAGCCTCCTTGCTCTTCTCTGGACCTGCTCCAGCACCTCAATCTCCTTCCTGAGCTGAGGGGCCCAGAACTGGACACAGGACTCAAGCTGTGGCCTCCCCAGGGCTGAGCACAGGGGCAGAATCCCTTCCCTGGACCTGCTGGCCACGCTGTTCCTGAGCCAGCCCAGGATGCCATTGGCCTTCTTGGCCACCTGGGCACACTGCTGGCTCATGTTCAGCTTCCTGGCAATCCAGACTCCCAGGTCCCTCTCTGTCTGGCTGCTCTCCAACCACTCTGTGCCCAGCCTGGAGCTCCCCATGGGGTTGTTGTGGCCAAATGTTTCATCCAGATGTAAGGGGAGAGCTGTGAATGAGCAACATCAGATAACTGCCTGTAACCACAGTGACAACTCTCTGCTGGTGAGCCTTGAAGAGGAAGGAATCAGGAAACCTCCATGACCACACAAAAAAGGGAGAACAGAGTTAATGATCACCAGGTTTCTGCGAAGAAGAAGCCAACCATATCCTCAAACACCTTCCTGCTGAGTAAGGG
The DNA here is from genome assembly GCF_036169615.1 of Heliangelus exortis. NCBI lineage: Eukaryota > Metazoa > Chordata > Aves > Apodiformes > Trochilidae > Heliangelus > Heliangelus exortis. The sequence continues at coordinate 2,997,970 of NC_092423.1, forward strand.
AGACTGGAAGCAAGGTGGTGGGAGCTGTGGGTGATGTGGACTGGGCCACCCAGCAGAGAAAAGCCCTTTAGGAGTTGTGAGGATGAAGGTCTGCAGGTTGGTCCATCACGTGCTGCATCCCAGGGAGTGGAATTCCTTCCAAGCCCATCCTCCAACAAAGGAGGAACAGATCCAAATGGTCAAATAGCAGCAGCTCTGACAGGAGGGACTTTGCACGAGTCAATATGTGAACTATTCAAGAGTGTTTCTACTTACTGATTTAAAATCTACAAGCCTTATCAACAAGGAGAGAGACCACACTGGCTTTTCTTTAAGCCAGGCTGAGAAGGAAAGTGAGAGCAGGTATTTAAGATAAGGATTAAAACAAGCGAGTTGTTGTATTAAAATCAAACCAATGTAATGCAGGGAGAAAGAAAGAAAGACATTTTTGTCCTGACTAGAACTCAGGAGTGGTGAAAATCAATAAGGGAAATAAAGGACTTGGAGAAATATTTGCAGTCAGCAGAGTCAAGGTTGAAGAGAAGGCGCTTGCCTTGCGCAAGGAACAAAAGAAACCCTGATGAAAGCATTAATTTGTTTCTCTAGGGGAATGGTGGAACCATGGATAATAACCAAGGAAAGCCCTGCATGTTCAATAAATCCTGCAGGTTGAGAAAAAGCTGCACAAGCTGCTTCTACCACACACTGCTGATGATCACACTTAGGGCTCCAACCATAAGCAAGGGAGATGGTAATCAGCATCTCCCACAGCTAGCCATTAATAAATCTGCAGATTCAGATCATTTACATCCAGAATTTTTGCTTAAAGAGTTGGCCCAAGAAGGGATTGGAGCCTATTCAAAAGTCTTTGAACCCCAGGGAAGTTCTAGAGGACCAGAAGAAAATGAATGTTCTGATGGAGTTTTAAAAGAGGAGAGAGGACAGCACGGGTTCTAGACTGCCAGCTTGCCATTAATCCCAGGAAAAAAAAATAATAATGGAACAGCTCATATGAGATTTGTTTATTATGGAATCAAAGGAAGGTAATATAATTGCTGCCAATCAACTTGGGTTTATGAAAAATAGATCTTGTCAAATTAATTTGATGTATTTTCTGATAACAGCACCAGCGTGGTTAATAAGGGGAAGAGTGCTGATGTAATTTTACTCAGATTTTCCTCAAGGCAACTGCCTGGGCACTGTGTGATATTTTGATTAAGAAACTGGAGTACCAAACATGGCACACATTAAAGGGATTAAAAACTGGCTACTGTGGGTCTCAGAGCATAACTCTAAACAAGGGATCACAGCCAGATGGGTGTGTTCCCCGTCAGGTCCCACAGGGAACGGTTCCCCAAGACACAATTTAACATTTTCTCTACATCCTGGAGGAAAAAAAAAAATCAATAAAATTTTAAAAATTGCTGTGGCAACCAACACCAGCTCCAGAGGATCAAGGCTGAATAGTATGGAGGTGAAGGGCTTGCTTGTTATTGTGCTGAGTAGTTAGTAAGAAGATGTGGGCCAAATGTAAAAGCAGATGTGGAGAAGTGAAGAACAGGCCCATGAGCAGGTTCTTGGGAAGTAGTAGAGCTGGAAGAGTCTTGGGCATCACAACAGGCAACTCATTCTTCTTGCAGGTTGTGTTCTTTGCTAAAAGGTCTAGTGATCTTGGATGCCAGGAAGGAGGGAATGTTGAATTTATGGGGTGTCCTCCTCAGCTGATTTCCCTGGTTTCTGCAGGCAGTGGAGGGAAGGAGATGCTCTTGCTGGGTGGGATCCAAGAGCAGACTACCAGAGATGCAGAGAGAGATGCTGAATGACCCCATCAGTTCCTCCAAGGGAACAAGGGGACATGAACCTCCTTGGCTGTCCCACTGCCCAAGCCAGGCTGAGAGGGGATGAGGGAGAAATTTCCCTCTTCCTTCCAGACTGCAAACCAGGAAAATACTGAGAGACTGATAGAGACTTCTGTAGTGCTGTGTCCTACCATAGAACCATAGAATGGTTTGGGTTGGAAAGGACCTTGAAGTTCATCTCATTCCAACCACCCTGGAATGGCCAGGGACACCTCCCACCAGCCCAGGTTGCTCCAAGCCCCATCCAACCTGGTCTGGAACACTTCCAGGGATGGGGAAACCACAGCTTCTCCGGGAAACCTGGGCCAGGGTCTCACCAGCCTTACAGGAAAGAATTTCTTCCTAATATTGCATCTCAACCTCCTCTCTTTTAGCTTGAAACCCTTTCTCCTCATCCCATCCCTCCAGACCCTTGTCCAAAGTCCCTCCCCAGCTTTCCTGGAGCCTCTTCAGGCACTGGAAAATGCTCTAAGGTCTCCCTGGAGCTTTCTCTTCTCCAGGCTGAACACCCCCAACTCTCAGTCTGTCTCCAAAGCAGAGGTTCTCTGATCATCTTCATGGCCTCCTCTGGACTCTGTCCATAATGTCCATGTATTAAAGCAAAGACAAACTGGAGGAGAAGTCCTGGGAATGGAGGGAAGCTTGGAAGCCCTTGGAAAATCCCAGTCCATCACTCAGTGGACAGCAGGATGGCAGTTTCTGAGGCCACATGTAGGCTGTTGAATTATCAGTTTATTATTATCACTTATCAAGAGCTCTTCTGCCTGTCACACAAAGGCACGAGAAGATTCAAATGCCAGAAATCAATCAAACACCAAACATGGTGTGTATTTGAACACTGAAGTTGGAACAATTTAGCAGAGACTGCAACAATTCACATTTCAGAGATTTTAAGAGGAAGGCCAAATGTTCTTTCTGACTGGATTCTCCAGTTTAAGCAGGAATTTATGTGGCATCGTCCTCCAGGTTTTCTTACACAGGAGGCCTTGGAGAGTAATCCCAACCCTTCTCCTTAGTCTTAAACTTAGGGAGGGACTGGGAAGGAAGGATGTCCTCTGAGAACCATGGAATTATCACTCCCAGCCCCATTAGACATCCACCAAGCCACTTCCATATGGGAATTTGTTGTGAGTTGCCTGGAGATTGAATCCTCCCTGTGAAGACAACATCCCCAGAAGCCTCCCTCACCTTCCCATCAAGAGAGAGTTTCCTTTGAATTCTTCCCAGTTGCTTATCCCTCTGCACTTACACTCCATTGCACCTCTCCATTTTCCAATGGAATCAGCAATATTTTCTGGAACACCATTCCCCTGGGCAGATTTCATCATGTATCCCCATCCCCTGTCCTTCCCATTTCATCTCCCACCATGGCTCAGCCAGCATTTTTAGGCTCATACAAGCAGCCTCAAAACATGGTACCTGGATCCAGGGATATCTTGTCACCGTATATTTAGGAACCTTCTTAATCTTTATACCTAACACATGAATACCCTGAAACCCCACAGGAATCCAGCTCTGGGAACAACTCCATGAGAGGGATGAACTGAAAATCAGTTGTCTACAAAGGGGAAGAAGATGCTCACCACACTGTTGTGAACCACCTTAACCTCTTCTTCTCTGGAGCAACTCTTTTTCTTTGTGGTTTTCCTTGTAGAGGTCTTAGTAAGGCCAGGCCCTTTTATTTTGGGGGTCTGGACCCAGAATCTTTCATGGTCTCAGCAATGTGGGAGGATCTCATCCCCACCAGCCACCTCCTTCCAGGGAGAGCAGAGGAAGACAAACCAACCATGATGATGGGCACCTAAAGCAAAAAATTTCATAACACATCACTGGACACTGGGAACAGCAGTGGGATTGAGCCCTTCAGCCAAGGTGCTAAATGGGATCAGCATCACTCCACGAGCAACCAATCCATGGGCTGATCCAGACCCCCCAAGGCAGCTGTCCCAGGAAAAAAAATCCATGAGGTGATAGGTGCTCCCTGGTGCTTATTGGGAGATGCCAAATGAAATCTCCTAAGGAAAGCTTTTTATAAAGATATTTATCATGCAGCTATCACACTGATTAATCAGCTCCTTAAGCCAACACCACAATCCCTCCACATGTCAGAGCAGTGCAGGGGTTGTTCCAGGGAGAGGTCAGGGAACAGGGGATGAGAGCCAAGCCCAGCTCTCAGCCATGGCAGAGCAAAGCCAATCACACCTCAGGAGTGCCTACAAATCACTCACAAATCAAATGAAACAGAAATTCCACCACCCAGGGAGACCTCCTCTGACCACCAGCATCAGCAGAGCCAGTTTTGGTAGTTTTGCTGATGGCACTTCCAAGACATTCAGGCAGCTCCATGCTGGCAGCTCCTTCAAGCTCAGGACCCAGACCCACTGCAGCCCTTTCCCCCCCTCCAGCCTCCCCTCCAGGTCATAGAATTGGATTGCAAAGCTGTATAAACCCTTTCCATCCAGGCTGCATTTGAACCTGAGCTACAAAGTTAAGTATTTTTGCATCCCAGAAGGTCAATCCCATCCTGGGCTGCATCCAAAGAAGTGTGGGCAGCAGATGGAGAGAGGGGATTCTCCCTCTTGGCTCTGCTGAGACCTGACCTGGAGTGCTGCATCCATCAGTCCAGGAAGGACATGGAGCTGATGGAGAGGGTCCGGAGGAAAATGCTCAGGGGGCTGGAACACCTCTGCTGGGAAGCCAGGCTGAGGGAGCTGGGCTTGTGCAGCCTGGAGAAAGCTCCAGGGAAACCTAAAAGTGACCTTCCAGTATCTGAAGGGGCTACAGGAAGGCTGGAGAGGGACTGTGTGCAAGGGCCTGAAGTGATGGGATGGGGGGAATGGTTTGAAATTAGAGAAGATTTAGATTGGATGTTGGGAAGAAGTTCTTTACTGTGAGGCTAGGGGAAAAATGGCCCAGGTTGCCCAGGGAGGGGGTTGAGGCCTCATCCCTGGAGGTGTTCAAGGTGAGGCTTGAGGATGCTCTGAGCACCCTGATCTGGGTGAGGGTGTCCCTGATACTGCAGGGCTTGGACTGGATGAACTTTGAAGGTCCCTTCCACCCCAAATTATTCTATGATTCCAGATTTTATATATACTTATGTGCATTTCTTTGCTCTCCAGGCTATTTAAAGGCATCTCTATCCACAGGTCTAAGCCAGGCAGGTCCCAGATCCAGGCACCCCTCTGATTTTCTGTGCCTGTTCCCACCTGCACCTGAGATGCAGCTTCATGAGCTCTATGTGCACACACAGATTTTTTATTTCTTCAGTAATTTATAGGCAGGGCAATGTGTACAACCTATGGTGACAAAGCAGCTGGCAGGTCCCAGACCACCCAGTTTTGCTGGCATGGCTGCAGGACAGGTCGTTTTCTCTCAGGCTCCTGAATTGTTCATGTTGCAGGAGGATTTGATTAATTTCAGCTCTCTTCAACTTCTCAATGTGGGGCAAACCTCAGCATTTGGGGCCTCTCTCCTGTCATTCCCATTTATCTGAGGGTCTATCCCATCTGTTTTAACCAGGATGTCTATTCCCATCTATTTTAACCAGGATGAAGTTCAAAAGAGCCAACTGCAAGGTCCTGCACATGGGTTGGGGGAATCACAAGCACAAAGACAGGTTGGGTGGAGAATGGATTGAGAGCAGCCCTGAGGAGAAAGATTTGGGAGGTGTTGGATGATGAGAAGCTGAACATGAGCCAGAAACCAACCAGCAGGTCAAGGGAGAGGATTCTCCCCCTCTACTTTGCTCTGCAGAGCTGGGTCCAGTTCTGGTGTCCTCAGCACAAGAAGGACATGGAGTTGTTGGAGAGAAGGTTGGTTCGTTGGTTGGTTGATGAGAGTCAGGAGAGAGAGGCTCCAGGATGAGACATCACCATCCCACCCCATCCAAACTTCCCCACCTTGCCACGGGAAAAACCACCCCACTCCCCCAGAAAAATTCCTTCCTTCAGACCCAAATCAGCTGCTGAGGGAGGGCATGGGGTGTCCCACAACACCTGCAGCCCAGGTCTCCAAAAGATACAGCCTGGTTTTCTCCAGTTGTTGCCCAGCACAGTTCCTCCCTTGTGGTACCATCACTCTGGGCCAAGCTCCCAGCTGACAGCTCTTTGAAGGGGCTGAGCCCTGGCTTTATCTCTGGGATTTTTTCTAATGAGCTCTTAAACCCTTCTATCAATGACACATTCCATCAGTGGATCAAGGCACCTAAATAAAATTGACGTGTGGCAAGGCCTTTTAATTATCCAATTATTTTTTGTTTCAAGCAGCAGCTGGTAAAAAGTAAAAAGCCTTTAGTGTTCTTCTTTCGTCTCTCTTGACATAAAATCAAGGATCAAAGCGCCTTAATTTTTTTTGCCCTCTGATTTTTCTTGCCTTGATTTAAACCTGCCTGTTATGAGCTCAGTGGCCTTCCTGCCCTTTTTGCTCTTTTAGCAGTGATCAGGGAGTGGTGGAGCTGCAAAGCCTTGGAGTTTGCTGGCAGGAGGTGGAGCCCCTCGTGGTGCTGGGGTGGAGAAAAGGCCATCACCCCATCACCAAAAGAGTTTCCAGTCATAAGAGTGAGCCAGGGAAGATCTGCTGATGGGGAACTAACACATCTCCCTGACCAGGAACCTGCTGGGTTGAACTTCCATGTGTTTTGGATCCCCAGTGTTGGATCCTGCAAACTGGAGATTTCAAGTCCCACCATCCCAGAGCAACTGGAGATCCAGCTTGAATATCCCCTGGGTTTGTTCCCCACTAAGAAGAGCAGATATTCTGTGGATACCCGTGGGTGGACCCTTTTTTGGAGTTGGCTTCATCTACAGCTGTGAGGAGAAAGGGAAAACCTCATCCCACTGGGAAATTCAGCCCCCTTCCCAAGATCTGAACTGTTACTGGAGAGGTCTGTCCCTCTCCAAGGGGAGAGATAACTCTGGGTTTCATTAAGGTGGAGGAGATCTGGGCATAAATTCTACCCTTGTATGCCATAAAAACAAATAAAAATTCAGTTGTGGTTTTTTTATTTGTTTGCTTTGCCTTTTTTTTTTTTTTTTTTTTTTTTTGGCAGGTGGGAAGGGACCTCCAGGCCCATCTGCTCCAACCCTTCTCATATTATTGTTGATCTGAGATGTCTCAGCACCCCTGGAGCTGAGACTTCCAACTTTCCCAAGTGGGGGAATCCCCCCCTTCCCCTGGGAGACCATTCCAAGGTCTGACTGTCCTCAGGGGGAAAAATTTTCCTCTGGTGTCCACTGGGAATCTCCCCGGGAGCACCTTGTGCCCATTGCCCCTTGTCCTGTCCATGGGACTCCTTGGACACAGGGAGTCTCCAGCTGCTTTGGAGCCCCCTCTAAGTACTGAACATGAGCAGAAGGTCTCCCCTGAGCCTTCTCAGGCCTGAAAAAACCCAGTTTCTCAACCTCTCCTCATATCTCAGGTGCTCCATTCCTCTGATCATTGTCGTGGCTCTTCTCTGGACCCTCTCCAGCTTGTTCCTGATTTTTCTGAGCAGGTGTGTTGGGCTGTGAGTGATCACAGACACGTGTATGGATGGGTTTTGAGGGAGAAGCAAGAGCCCAGGAGAAGCTTTCCAAGGGTCTGACTGAAGATCCAACACTCTGGGTGAGTTTTTATGGAGTTAGAGAGGTGGTGGCAGAGCTCCATGCAGAAAGGCACCCAGCAGCCTGCAGAACCCAGAGGGTGTCAGCATGGGATGCTGAGTGCCCCAGCACATCCCTCTGCCTCCCCAGAGGATCTGGGGAGAAATCTCTGTCAATTCAGGTGTTTCTGTGGATGAAATCCAGCAGATCCTGATGCTCTTGCAGGGGGAGGTCTCTTTAGAAAGCCCTGCCAGCCAAATAATAGTGGAGGTGCCACCCAAGCGAGCTGACAAGATGACATCAGCTCCTCCAGTGGCATTGGGTGTCCTTGAATAAAAACTGTTTTGGCCTTTCTCTTGCATGATTGTTCCAAAAAGGGTCTTACAGGACCACAGCCCAACCAAGACTGTTAAACTCAAAGCATGACCTTTATGTGAGGAGACTTGGTATGAAATTCTTCTTGTCAGGATGGAGAAACTCCTGACCATTCGTGTGGTTTTCTCTCATCCACTGACCCCAAACCCCCAGGAAAAGATCTCTCTTACTGAAGGACACTGCAAACTCCAGGCTCCTGACCACCAGGAGAGGATTGCTCAGCTTGTCTCCCTCTTTCCTTTCCTAGTTGCAGCTGGAAAAAGCCTCCCCAAACCCATGGATGAGGGATGCCAATGCCAAACCATCTTTTTGTCATTAGCATGGGGTGGGAGGTGGGGTTTTATTAATCTTCCCAATCAACCCCTGCAACATGATGCTCCAGAAGCCTCTGAGAGTATATGACAGGTTCTAAATGAGCTTTTTTGGTGTCTGTGTGGAGTTCCTCCTGGGATGCAGCTCTGGATGATCCCTTGTGGAGTTTATGAGGGGGCTTTGCTTAGGATAAGGGCTATTTGTAGGAGCTCCTATTGGCAAAGCCAAGGAAGCATTTGGTCATTCCCTCATAAAAAGACAAAATATGTCTAAAGCTGGACAGAAAACATCACCTTCATCAGCAACCACACCTTCTGCTACAGATGTCTCCAAGTCAAAACTATTGCATCCATCTCCTCTTCTCCAGTCTTGTTCTGTCACAGATCTGACTCCTTCTACATCCTTGGGCAATCCCCTTGGCCTTGGGCTATTCCATTTGGTAACACAGAAAGGGGTTTTGGGGTCCCAAAGATCCAGCTAAGAGTGTCCAAATTGGGGTGATAAACGTGGGTTTGTATAATGCAAATGTTATGTAAAACACACACCAGATTCAGCCATTCGGTCACCTTGGCTCCACCAGGAACATGAGTGCAGCCATATTCCTGTCTTCACTGTCAAAATTATCAAAAATGACAAAATGGGTCTCCTTGAGAAGCTCTTCTAGGAGATCAAGTCCTTGGGAATGGTCCAACCCTTTTCACTTTGAAGATCCAGGCAAGGTGGTGACTCCTCTGATGCTTCTTCAGTTCCTCTCTGACAGAGACTTCAACCTTTCCTCAAGAGCCTCTGATTTCTCTTGATGGCCTCTTTATTTCTCTTTATGGCCAAGAAATTGAGGTGCAGGTGGCTGCCTCAAAGTGCCAGCTCAACCTTCTGGGCCCCTAAAAGGTGAGATAAAAACCATCCCTCCTGATTTTGCAGGACTTCAGGCCAACCCAAGAGAGCTGAAGCTTCTGTCCTAATTTTCTGAGCTTCTGCCTTGGGTGGCTTCAGATTTCTCACAAAATCCAGGACATCCAGGGTGCCATTGGGATGAGAAATGCCCACAGAAGAAGGGACATATCAGAAAGTCTGGGGACAGGGTTTGCATCTGAAAAAAACCCTGGATGTGGCATCAGCTGAGGATGTGAGGAAGCCTGAGAAGCAGTGGGCTGGTTGACCAAGACCTCAAAGTGAACCTCAACCTCTGAGGCTTGGGCTAATAGAAATAAAGCCTTTTGGGGGAAATTAACAACACAGAAGAGGCTTTTAAATGTCCCTAAAAAACAGATTTTGAGGTCTGGTTGACTGCTTGAAACATCCCAGCTCAGATCAAAGTTATAGGAGAAGATATGAGTTCTATGAGATAGAAATGGGGGGTTCCAGTGGTGCTCCAGCTTCCAACAGGCTGGAGCTTGATGGTTCCAGTAATTCCAGGTGACTCCTTTCAAAATTAAAGCATAATTAAAGAAATGCTCTCCAGGCTGCCAAGGCCAAGGTTAGCACCAGGTCTTGCTCAGAGGAACATTTGGAGCAGCAGACACAGGAGTGACAAACCATAATTAACATCTGGGAGCAACAAGAGGGAACCTGGAGAGGCAAATCTTGTAAATTAAATATCAGCTTGGGCAGAGGATCATTAAAAACAGGCTTTCACCTGCTCCTCATTATTTTCCCCATGACAATAAGTATTTGTTTGCACACACAGGAAGCCAGGGCTGTAAGACACGGTGTGCAGAGGGTGGAATTTGCCTCTCTGAAGTAGCTCTGACCTGCATAAAGGTGCTTTTTTTTTTTTTTTTTTTTTTTAACTCCTGTGTGAAGTTCAGAGCACCTGAAAAAATTGCATCTATTAATGGGCAGCCTGGTGGGTGCTGCTGGGGCTGGTGCAGGCTGCAACATTTTTATGCGTCCCAATATCATCACAAAAATAAAATAAAATAAAACAAAACAAAATAAAATAAAATAAAATAAAATAAAAATAATTTTAAATAATATAATTAATTTATTAATTTTTTTAAAATAAATTAATTAAGCCTTCAAAACAAATGCCCTTTTCAACTCACTGGCAATCACAGAGAGGTCCTGATCCTTTCTGCCTGTTACTGTCAAGCGAGTTTTCAGTAGGATTCAATAAAGTGATCTGACATTTCTTTGGAGATCTTTACACACAGCAGCTCAAGCCAGGAAAGAACTTTACTTCTGGCAGCTATGTGAATATTTTATTTTGCCCAAAGCTAGACAGGTGTGATCAAGAAGAGCAGGGGGAAAAATATATTAGCAAAAAGGCCTTTCAGTGGCAATACAGGTGTTTGCTGGAGTGCAGTGGGTTTGGGTTGTGTGTGTGTGTTGTTTTTTGGGTTTTTTTTTCCTAAGAAGCAAATTCTTAGCAGGGCAAGATTAAAGGCACAGTGCATTTATTTCTCTTAGACTGAAAGCTGGGGAAATGTTTGTAAAAAATGGGTGGGTGATGAAGTTGCTAATTCTGAATTTCTTACCCAGCAGCTGCCAACCTGTGCCTCGGAGAAGGGTGGTTTTTAACCAGGTCTTCAATGGGGATTAAACTCCTCATTCTCATAAGTTTGAAGAGAATTTGGCACATTAGATATGCCCTGGAACTGAGCCCTTCTCACCCAGCACTGGGAAGTCACTAAGGAGTTAAAGGAGTTTATAACTCACAGAACAAGTCAATACACCCTTTCAAATAGTTACAGAAAGGTCACGGGCTGAGATGCCTGAAACCTGCTTAAGCAACAATTTATTTTTTTTGCTCTTAGGCTCAGCCAAAACACAGGACACATTTCCTGGAAGAGGTCAGAGATGTTGCTGAAGCATCAGAATGTGGGGAAGGAGCTGCACGAGTTGTTGGGGCTCTGGGAAGCCAACTCCTATCTCAGGGGATCATCGAGTTTGCTCCAGGAGATGTGGCCTGACAAAATTTTATGAGCCAGGGATGTGACCTGAGAAAATTTTATGAGCCAGGGATGTGTAGGAAAAGGGTCTTTAATTCAGTGGTGAGGGCAAAGAGTGATAGAGGAGCTGGGACCCTCCTTGAAGACATCTGGCAGGGGTGAAACCTCCTGAGCAATGCAGCCTCTGTCATTTGAGATGTTGGGAGCAGCCCAACTGGTCAATCCTTGGTGTCCCTAAGGATGCCAAAGGGTGAAGGTGGAGGAAAATTGCTCTGCAGGAAGGGAGGACTTGGCCAGCAGGTCAAGTTCATGTTGATAAGAGGGAGATGGCAAAGCTAAAGGGTCCCAGCTTCCAGCTGGGATGGTCTGCTGAGGTCCTGCAAGATGGTGGTGACAAATCCAGGGTGTCAGAGCTCCAAATTAAACCAGAAACACACAGATCATGTCACAAGGGCATGGACTGACAGGACACGGGGGGAATAATGGCTTTTATGCTGGAAAAGAGATGATTTAGGTGAGTTATTAGGAAGAAATTCCTTCCCATGAGTGTGGTGAGACCCTGGCTCAGGTTTTCCAGAGAAGCTGTGGCTGTCCCATCCCTGGAAGTGTTCCAGGCCAGGTTGGATGGGGCTTGGAGCAACCTGGGCTGGTGGGGTTGTTCAGCCTGGAGAAGGCTCCAAGGAAACCTTAGAGCATCTTCCAGTGCCTGAAGAGGCTCCAGGAAAGCTGGGGAGGGACTTTGGACAAGGGTCTGGAGGGATGGGATGAGGAGGAATGGTTTCAATCTAAAAGAGAGGAGGCTGAGATGCAATATTAGGAATAAATTCTTTCCTGTGAGGGTGGTGAGACCCTGCCTCAGGTTTTCCAGAGAAGTTTTGGCTGTCCCATCCCTGGAAGTGTTCCAGGCCAGGTTGGATGGGGCTTGGAGCAACCTGGGCTGGTGGGAGGTGTCCCTGCCCATGCAGGGGGGTTGGTTTTGTACAGAATCACAGAATCTCAAAATGGTTCAGGTGGGAAGAGGCCTTTTGAGGTGATGGAGTCCAACCCCCCCAAGTGATCAGGGGTGTTTTCAACTAGATCAGCCTGCCCAGAGTTTTGAGCAGCCTGACATTGAATGTTTCCAGGGATGAGGCATCTATTGCCTCTCTGGGGAACATTTTTCAGTGTTTCCCCACCCTGTATAATGCAGGAGCCTTGGCCACCTCCCTGTGTACCCTGGCACTGCTGGACTTCTGGCAGCAATGACACCCCAGGCTCATGGGATGACCAAGGCCCAACCTTATATTCATCCTGACCTTCAGAAGGTGTTTCATGAACATATTTCAGCCCCTGGAATAAGGCTGCCTAGGGAGGTGGTGAAATCACCATCTCTGGGTGTGCTTAAGGGTCATTTAGATGTGGGGGTGTTGGGGGATGTGGTTTAGGGGAGAACTTTGTAGGGTAGGGATGATGGTTGGACTCAATGATCCCAAGGGTGATGATGATCATCATGATGACCCTCATCACCCTTGATGATGATCATGAGGATCCTTTTCCAACCTGAAAGATTCCCTGAAGAACTCCAGGCTCCCTGCACAGTCACTGGAAGGAAATGGTGCATTTCATCTCCTTTCCTTTAGGCAAGTCTCATTTTCACTGTATAGATCACACCTGCACAGCACCACGCTGAGGCATGATGGATGCCAGCTGTCATCACAAGACAAAAAACATCTCTAAAACTCTTCAGAATAATTGCAAGGTGATCAGGGGCCTCTTTGAGGTGACACAGGGTAAAAACCCATCCTGGGAGCTCCAAAGCTCTTTTTTTTTTATAGAATTGGCTGGGTTGGAAGGGACCTCAGAGATCATCAAGTCCAACCCTTGATCCACTCCCCCCGTGGTTCCCAGCCCATGGCACTGAGTGCCACATCCAGGCTCTTTTGAAATATCTCCAGGGATGGAGAATCCACCCCTTCCCTGGGCAGCCCATTCCAATGCCTGATCACCCTCTCTGGAAAGAAATTCTTTCTAATGTCCAACCTAAACCTCCCCTGGCACAACTTGAGACCTCTTGTGCCCTCTTGTCTTGCTGAGAGTTGCCTGGGAAAAGAGCCCAACCCCCCCCTGGCTCCAACCTCCTTTCAGGGAGTTGGAGAGAGTGATGAGGTCTCCCCTGAGCCTCCTCTTCTCCAGCCTCAACACCCCCAGCTCCCTCAGCCCTTCCTCACAGGACTTGTGCTGGATCCCTTCCCAGCCTCCTTGCTCTTCTCTGGACCTGCTCCAGCACCTCAAGCTCCTTCCTGAGCTGAGGGGCCCAGAACTGGACACAGGACTCAAGCTGTGGCCTCACACCTTCTGGAGGAAGTTCTGCCCTGAAGACAGAGGGATCCCAGACAGAGAAGCTGGTAGAACAACCACCTCCCTCCATCTGGTTTGTGTCTACTCTGTGTCAAGTCCTGAAGAGGGTTGGCCCACATGTCCTCATGGTTTCTGGTGAGGAGAAGGAAGATTTGGAGCTCATGAACACAGAGGAGATGGTCCAGGATCCAGGGAATCTCTTTCCAAGGCTGTTATTCAAACACAAGGAGCACTGGAGGCATCTGGTATGGGTTCTGTCATCCTGGTGGGACATCCATCAGCTCCATGGAAGCTGCACATCCTCGTGCTTCAGTGGACAGCCCTGATTTCTTGCAGGACACGTTGGAGATTGAAAGGCATTGAGGAGAGTGTGATCCACAAGTGCATAAATCACTCTTTGGAGGTCATCCTGGGGTGAGCCAAAGGCAAAAGAAGAGTGAATCATGCCCAGCAGGTCATCAGCAAACACCCCTCCATGCTGGGAGCAGGACAGGAGCCAGGGAAGCCCAGAAAGAAGCCACCTGAGCTCCCTGACCTCACCTGCCTCACCTTGCATCAAGGTGCAAATCACCACAAAGCCACATTTCTGGGCAAATTTTGAGCAAAGGAGTCACCCAACTTTGTGGCTGGTGATAACCCACCCCTCAGCTAAGGGTGATAACCCAGCCCCCCATCACCTCTGTGCAGGGAGAAGGGATGACTGGGCAAGGCACGGAGCATTTTGCTGCTGGGAAACTGAGGCAAGAACCTTTGCTGAGTCAGCTCCAGCCTCACAACTGCTCCATGGTTCTCCAGCTGCAAACCCATCTGCAAAACCCATTTACAGTCCTAAAAATAAGTTGTTTTTTGCAGTTGTGGTGCCTTCTGCCCACGGCTGAGAAGGTGCTGAGTGGGTCCCTTGTATTACTAAAGCCACCTTGTTTCATTTTGGGGTGGAGAATAAGAGATAAATCCCTTTTTCTGGTTTTTTCTGCAACACAGCCTTATTGTGAAGAGAGGGCTTCCTCCTCAGGAGGCTGCAGGAGCTAAGGAGCCTCTCAAAAAATCCTTTTAATTGCATTCAAAACAGGACAGGTCTCCCTCTTGGGGGAACATCACGAGACCTGAGAGCAAGGGAAAAAAAAAAAAAAAAAAAAAGCTGAGAGAGCTGGTCCTCCCCAACTCCCAGCTCCACACCAAACAGGTTTGACCAGCTCTAATTAAGGTAATTAATATCCTCAAGCCTGTTATTAAGCAAGAAGCAGTAAAAGGGAGTCTCCCCTTTACCTCGGGGTCCTGCTGAACACCTCAGCCCAACAAGAAGCCCATTGTCAGCCACGGGCTCGGATCTGGTTGCCCAGGGAATGGGAATAAGGCACTGGACAATCCCCTCATCCCCTTCTCAGTGCTGGGCAGCTGATTCCAGACCTGTACTGAACATAACTGGGGCTGCTGAGAGATTTGAGGAGTGGGAGGTGTGGGGAGAAGGTGCCTGGAAGGCGACCCAGATTTATTTGCTGTTCCTCAGCCAAGGGTGGGATCATCCATGGAGCAGGGTCAGGTGTGCACATCAGCTCTGGAGGCTTGGAAGTCTGAATTTTGACTTGAATTCAGACCTCTGGCCAGCAGATTGGTGAACCACAGGAACAGAGAATGGTTTGGGTTGGAAAGGACCTTAAAGATCCTCTGGTTCCAACCCCCATGCGTGGGAAGGGGCATCTCCCTCTAGATCAAGGTGCTCAAAGCCCAAATCATGCCCCATCTCTGCTTGCAAACACAAAAAAAGAGCACTGGAAGATGCAAGGGAGATTGTTGCAAAGATCCTGGTGGATCTTTTAAACAAAATAACTGATAGGAAATGGTGGAAGGTGGTCACCTGGAAGGTGACCCAGATTTATTTGCTGCTCCTCAGCCAAGGGTGGGATCATCCATGGAGCAGGGTCAGGTCTGCACATCAGCTCTGGAGACCTGGGAGTCTGTATTTTGACTGGGAGGCCTGGGAGTCTGAATTCTGAATGCAAGAGATTCCATCTAAATTGAAATAAAATCTTCTTTATTGTGAGGGTGGTCAAACAGTGGGTCAGGATGTTTAGAGAGCTTCTGAGCCTCCATCCCTGAGGCTTTGCAGAACTCACAGGAGATGTTTCTGGCCAACCTGCTCTAGGTGGCACTGTTTGAGCAGAGGTTTGGACTCAATGATCTCCAAAGATCTCAGCCGACCTCAGCTCCTCCCTAATTCTGTGAAATTTCATATATTCAGCCACCACATGCAGCAAATTAAACGAAAGTAGAAGATCCACCACGGTGGAGCCCCAGCATCTCCCAGTTCCTCCTTTGCTTGCTGGGACATCATCCACCCAGCTCTACAGACACAGAAGAAAAACTCAAGATGCCCCCAGACAAGGTCCAGCCCTGATCCTTGGTGCAAAACACACAGAGGAGAGATATTCCCCCACCAGCTGCCCCTTTTGCTTGTGGAATGAAAGGACCTGACATTTATTTTTTGTTTTTTAGCCTCATACCTGTCCATTCAAGCCCTTCCACCCCCCCCCCCAACTCATCATTGCCCCCAGGTAGGAAAATTCCTCCCAGAGGAAAGCACTGTTGCAATCTATTTTGGTTCTCAGTCAAGTGCAAGACTTTGGTATTTTTCCACTGGAAATTCTTCTCTTTCAAACATGCCTAGAGGGAAAATTTTGCTTTTCCACTGCAAGAGCCCCGGGGTGTCAGGCTGCCAGCTGGAATGTGGGGTTTGGTACCAGTGAGAATCTTGGAGGAGATGAGCAAAGCCTGGAGCACCATGCCCAGTGAGCTCCATCCCAGCTGCCAAGGGACAGAGAGATAATGATGGCTCAGGAGAGGCAGCAGTGATGGGGTCTTGGCTTGGTTTTGCAGTGCTGGATGGAATAAAAGTGTCTGTGATACCTGCTGAGAGCAGGTGGCTGTGGTTGGTTGTGTTCAGTGTCCCAAAAAGCCACTTTTGGGGCAGAGCTGAAGGACATTACCCAGAGGAGCTGTTATTCTGAACCTGAGAAATCCCATCCCCAGGATCTGCAGGGCCTGAGGACCATCTAGATGAGAAGTTTTTTATCTCCAAGGGGTCTGTCAAGCCTTGCTCATCTTCCTTGAGCCACCAGAGATATTCACTGCAATGGGAAGCTTCAAAGAGAGACCAGAACCAGGACTTGGCAAGGGTTCTGTGGCTGGTGGGTCAGCAGTGAGGATGGATTGCTCAGGATTAAATTCTGCACTTTATAACAGGTTTTTTCTGCTCAGGTCCAAGCAGCAGCTTCCTAAACAGCTCCAGGGAGACCTAAGAGCATCTTCCAGTAAGTGGAAGGGCTGCAGGAAAGCTGGGAAGGGACTCTGGGCAAGGCCATGGAGTGAGAGAGCAAAGGGAAGAGTTAAAACTGCTGAAGGCTGAGGTGAGATCCAAGGAAAAAATTCTTTAATTTAATCTGAGGGTGGTGGGACACTGGACTGGGTTACTCAGGGAAGTAATTGATGCCCCATCCCTGGAAATGTTCCAGGTTGGATGGGGCTTGGAGCAACCTGGGCTGGTGGGAGGTGTCCCTGCCCATGGAAAGGGGTTGGAACTGGATGAGCTTTCCCAACCATTCCAACCCAAACCCAAAGTATTCTCTGTTTCTATGAAACAGGGAGTTTCCTCTCTGGAAGGTTATCCTCATGTTTAGCTTTTGCAAGAGGAGAAAATCCTCATGCTCATGTCAGAGGTGACTGGGGTTGGAGTTCTTGCCCCCAAAAAGCCTGAGCTCACACCCCCAAGAGCATCAGGAACAAACCTCTTGCAGCCTCAGCTTTCAGCTGCTGCAAAAAGGCAGATGTGGGCCTGGAAAACTTCATCCTGAGTCCTGAAAGTTTGGTAAATTGTGAAAAAAAATAAAAATAAAAAAACGAAAGACCGTGATCTAACAGGAAGTGTCAGACCAGCTGCCACCAGAGCTGGACAGAAAGCAGGAGGCAGTGCAAGCTGCAGCCCACTGCTCTCTCCATCTCCTCTCCCAAAACAAAAACCATCCTTTGATCTCCACGAGGCTCCCAGGAAGATGCTCCTCACACTTGGAGAGGTCAGAGGTGCATGGTGGGACCTCAAGGCCACCTCTGTGTCCTGGGGCAGCAGGGAAATCCTGATGGTGGGGGTGAGAGCTGCCCTGATCCAGCTGTGCCAGCCCCAGGGCAGGTGTTGAGTGAGGCATGGGCTGGTCCTGGACCCCTCCCCAGAGAGGTCATCTCCTTTGGTGGTCAGCAGAACTCTTAATTGCTGCTTGTTGATGTGTTTTGTGTTGCCAACACATTGCCCTCTGGTCCCAAGTTGCAAGGCACAGCCCATCATTGGCAGCCCAGCCTGTCCCCCTCTCCCCTTCCATCTCCTTCCTCCCACCCACCCCTGATCACTGACCAGGGCCAGGTCCTTCTCTGACACTTCCAGCACAACACAAATCCCTCCCAAATCCCTCTTGGGATCAGTGGAATGAGTTCACACAACCTTGCTCCTGCCTGCTTCCCAAGCTTGGTTGCTCCTAAGACCATTTCATGTGCCACCCCCCTCCTTTCCCATCCCTCTTCTGGATGATGCCCCCAGCTCCCATCTCTTCTCCTCTCACTCCCAAGTCCTGCAGGTCACTCAGATCCCCCCCCTGGAGCAAGATAACACCTTCTCCCTAGAAAATTTCATCTCTTTGACAAGGCTGCACAGGCACTGAGTGCAGGAGCTTGGCTCTAAGACAACACCAAGAACATCACACTCACTCCTTGCTTTGGGGCAGCCAAAACCCAATCCATTTGGGAGCTGGAGGTGGGATAAATGGGGCTTCTTCCATGCCATCCATCCCTCTGACCCTCCAGCAAGGGTGGGTTGCATCCAAACTGCCTCCTAAACCTGGGGCCAGGGGCTGCAGTCCCTTCCCTGCATCCTGGAGGTTGCCTGGGAGAGCCCAGGTCCAAACCACCCTGATGACAATCTCAGAGAGTTCCAGAACATGGAGAACTGGGTTTCCCAGGAACTTCAGAGCAATCCCACCCATGCAGCCCTCTGGAAAAAGTCCCTCTCACCTTCTGCCCCAGGTCCTGCAAACTGGCACAGGTCAACTTAGAGGACACCAGGGATTGGAGCAGAAGAGGTCTGGAAGTCCCTTCCCACCCAAATTATGGTTTGATGGGATCTAGAGCAAGAGAGAGAGGAAAATCCTCCTCTGAGGGACTTAAAATTCCTTCAGCAGAGGATTTCTCCACCATCCTGGTCAAGCACCAACTTTGACTGCACCAGCTTCCCAATGATGGAGAAGAAAGGCACCTCCAACACTTTGAACACAACCTGCTGAAGCTGAAGCTTTACATTTCCATGTCAGTGGAAAAAATACAAGGATTATTTAAAAAAAAAATAATAATAAGTCTTTGCAGAAGCTGAGTGTTTGCTGAGTGGAGCAGAGGAGCAGATTTCAGCAGCTTCCAGAAGCAAACTGGATGTTGGTTTAGATGGAGATCCAAAAGGAGAACATCCCTGGTGGTCCAACCCTCCAAAGGATGGCATTTCAAGGTGGGATTTTGAAAATAGCAGCTCTCTTCTTTTGGAAATATTAGTTTTGGAGTTGCTTTTTTTTTTTTTTTTTTTTTTTTGAAAAATTGTTTTCTTTTGGTTTAGGTTGGATTGCATTTCAAGATTGGCATTTCAATAGATGGCATTTCAAGGTGGGATTTTGAAAACAACAGATCTCTTCTTATTGGTTTTGGGGGTTTTTAGAAAAAATGTTTTGGTTTGGGGTTTTTTTTTAGGTTTTTTTAGTTGGTTGGTTGGTTGGTTTGGTTTGGGGTTTTTTGTGGTATTTTTTCCTGCTCAGGTAGGAATCTGTGGCCTTGGAGCCCGATTCAATGCCCACCATAGCTTTGCCTGGACTTCAAGAAGCTTTCAACAAGGCACAGAGTGAACTCAAAACCAACATCTTTGAGCTTCCTAAAGAGAAATTCCCTCTCTTAACATTTCTGGAGCCAAGCAAACACTTCAGCACAGTGGCTGCTTTCAGGGCTGGGCTCAGGCACACGTTGTCAAGTGCGTTTGCCAGAGCAGAGGAGGAAGCTCTCCACACAAGTATGGGGTTTTTTTGGTTGGTGGAGGAGAAATCTCTTCAACACAAAGTGTCTGCATGGATAAACATCCTTCCTTGACAAACTCCAGCCCTGATAAGGTCCCAGCACTAGACAGGTAGAATCTCTCCAGAAGTTTTTTCTTGTTCCCTCTTGGGCAGCTGCCAGCTCCTGTTACTCAACCAAGGGAATAATTTGCTTCAGGAGTAAGGGCAGCCCAGATCCCTCATCCTTGACCTGTGTCCTTGCTGAAAAATTAAGATGAGGGATCAGGGAACCAGGCTGGCACTGAGAGTGGCCATTTGGCAGAGCTGAGTTGTCCATCATCTGCTGGGATGAAGTTCTCAGCATCCCCAGGATGCTCTCATGCCCTCCAAAAACAACAGGTGTACAAAGCAAGGAAATCCATGCACAGTGCCCGTCCCATGAAGATGATTTTAGTGCTGAGGAAAGTCTTGATTGTATCAAGAACTTCTGGCTAGAAAAACCCAGGAGGTAGCCATGCCAGCAGGGAGAGGTTGTCAGCTCCCAAGCCTGCAGGAGGAGAGAGCCAACAATCTGTCGAGAGAGATGGAGGGGAAATGTCCAAACACCAGACCTATATATATATATATATATATTTATTTTTTTTTAAGGCATTAATTAAATCCAACCAATTCACAACATTTCAGGCGTTCAGCAGCCCATCCCAAAGCAAAACGAAGAGGAGGGGGCAAGGGAAAGGAAAAAAAATATAAGAAAGGCAGCTCAGCTCTGCAATCCCATACAAATCCTGAGCCCCATGAAGCCTGGAGGTTGCCAACCTCCCCTCCATGCCCTACCAAAGGCTGCACAACGTGCTGGGGAAGCCCATCCAGCTGCCTGCAGGGAGGGATGAGAGGGTAATTAGAGTCCTGACCATGAAGAGCAAGCTCACCAGCTCTCTGAGGGACTTTCCCAAAAAAATCAAAGCTACACTGCCAAAGGAAAAACCATGCCAGGCACCAGCTGGGAGCTCCAGTCACACCATTTTAATTTTTTTCTCTCTTTTTTTTTTTTCTTTTTTTTTTTTTTCTTTGTTTGTTTTACTTTTCCCAATGATGCAACAATTTGTTAAATAATTCTCTTAAATAATCTTTGGTCAAGAGGTTTTAACCATCTCATCCACACACAGGGCTGGCAACTCAGATAATATTTGAGTTAATGGCAAATAATATTTGAGTTAATGACAAATAATATTTGAGCAGTGACAAGCAAGGGAACCCCAGGAGAGAGGAACAGGTTGAGAAACAGGGAGGATCTGTAGCACGTGCACCTTGTAATCATTTCAGCCACCTACACGTTGGATGCAGCCCTATTCTTTTGCTCAGCTTTGAATTTGCAGCCTTCCAAATTTTTTCCAGGTCTGTCGTGGTCCTTGATGAGCTAAATGCTGCTGTTTTCACAAAAAGAAACCTCTGGTTTCTCCAGAATTCCAGGAGCCCAGAAGTTGGCGTGGAAAGAGGAGAAATCCCAGGAACCCCAAGAATCCCACAGCAGTTGGCAGTGTTGGAACCCTGTTCCCCAGGACAATAAATAAACAAATCAATGTGGAAAAAAAAAACCACTCAGAAAAATGAGTGGGTAAAGAGCCTGACTGAGGATTTTACAAACCAGTGGTTATTTATTTTGCAGTTCAGAATAACTGAGAACCTTCAAAACAGCTCCTGGGATTTTTCACCAGTGGAAACTGGGTCCCAGAACACCCAAATGTTGTGTTTCTAAGAACAGTTAATCTTATTGTTTTTTTCCCTGTTTAGGGCTCTCTGGCTGCTTCCATTTGGGAGAGATTTCTAAGCTCTGCTTTGCTTGGGCAGCTAAAGCCACCAATTATTTTTCAGCTGCAGAACCAGGTCCAAAACTCAGGGATGTAGCAGCAGCCCCTGGATTTCTCATCCTTGTCCTGACCCTATTTCACAGAGGGCAGCAGCAACCAAATTTACAGCTGATATTTCATCTTCTGTCACCTTTTAAATTCTCTTTGGAAGAGGCTCCTGTCTTTCTTTCACTTCTTGTCCTCCAACCTGGGGGTTGGATTTGATCTCTCAAGGTCCCTTCCAACCCTTAACACTGGGATTTCTGTGATTAATTTTATCCCCCCTGAAGTCCCCATGAAATGTTCCCATGGAATAAATTCTGCCAGGGGCTAAATCAAAACTTTGTCTACAGAATTCTGGAAGGGACAAAAGCTTTTTGCAATATTTCTGTACTAAGCTTTGCTACTTTATTCCACTTGGGAAAAATTATGGCTGAGTTTAGCTCACCAAAAATGCTTTTCAGAGAGCAGCTGAGTCTGAGGGTGTTTTTTGGACAAATTTTGGAGTGGTTTTTGGTTTCTTAAGCACATCTCAGTTCATACCAAATTTACCAGGGAAATGCTTTTTGTCCCAGAGTTTCTGATTTAAAAAAAAAAAAAAGGGGGGAAATTTCCATCCAAAGAGTAGTTCATAGCTGCCTAAATGAGTAATTAAGTACCTGCACTATCAAATCTCTCCCTTCATTAAAGAGTTTATGGCAAGGGCAAGACAGATGGTAAAAAATAGGCTTGAACTTGGATTTCTGACCTTAGGAAGGGCTGTGTCCCCCAATCATCCTCCTGCAGAGCTGCTCTTTGCCCTTTTCTTGATGGCCTGGAGCTCACCTTGCTGTGGAATGGGAAAATTTCTACTATTATAATTCTTTCCTACCCTGGGAGGCACCTGCTCACCCCACACAATCCCCTGGGCCCTGAAAGGGATGGGAATAAAAACTCATCCTTGGGGAGGGCACTGGGGACATGGGACATGGGAACTGGAACCTGGGTGGCCCTGCCAGTGGGAAGTCAGGATTTTTTTCAGAAGCCTTTAAATAATACTTAGTGTTGGATTTGCTGGCACATTTTTGATTTTTTTTTTTTTTTTCTTTCTTGGCACTCAAGAGGCATCAAATCCATTACTTAATCCAGCAGATCTGCATCAGTAAATCACCCAAGTGGATTGGCCAAAAGGAGTGTGGAAGAAAAAAAGGGAAGAAAAAAAAAAAAAAAAAAAAAAAACAGCTCCTAGGATTTCAGGCCTAGATAACCATCACTCAGCAGCTCCAAGAGGGGACTTGCAATTCACCCGTGGAGCTGGAAGCTGTGAAAATCAGCCCACAATATTACAGCTGCTGTAATATTTTTCAGCCTTTCCAATGCCCACGGGGTCAGGGTTTGTCTGTGCAAGACAAAAATGGGCACAGAGACTCCAGCAAGGACCTGGAGTGTGGTCCCACCACTATTTGTTGCAATTCCAATGGGATTCATCTCATTTTCTTGGTCTGGAAGGTGAAGATCCAAACTGAGGTGTGGACATCTCCTTGAGAACTGAGCTCCCATGAAAACCAGTGGAGATGCTGGGATCCATCCAGGCTCCAAAACCTCAGAGAACTCAGTCTGATGGCTTTTTCCATGATGCTCTTCAAACTGGGTACCATCAGCTTCACACAATCCCCTCTCCTATGAAGATAGGATGAAAAAGTTGGGGTTATTCAGCCTGGAGAAGAGAAGGTTCCAGGGAGACCTTAGAGCATCTTCCAGTGCCTGCAGGGGCTCCAGGAAAGCTGGGGAGGGACTTGGGACAAGGGCCTGGAGGGATGGGATGAGGGGGAAGGATTTCAAACTGAAAGAGTGGAAATTTAGATGAGAGATTAGGAAGAAATTCCTTCCTCTGAGAGTGGTGAGACACTGGAGCAGGGAAATCGTGGCTGCTCCATCCCTGGAAGTGTTCCAAGCCAGGTTGGATGGGGCTTGGTGCAACCTGGGCTGGTGGGAGGTGTCCCTGCCCATGGCAGGGGGCTGGAACTGGAAGAGTCCAGGACAGAGCCTCCAAGATGCTGAAGGAGTGGTGAGGAAAGGCTGAGGGAGCTGAGGGGCTCTGCAGCTTGGAGAAGAGGAAAACGAGGGGTGAGCTCATTAATGTTTATAAATATGTAAGGGATTTTTATAAATCATAGAATCACAGAATCCTAGAATTGGCTGGGTTGGAAGGGACCTCAGAGATCATCAAGTCCAACCCTTGATCCACTCCCACTGCAGTTCCCAGCCCATGGCACTGAGTGCCACATCCAGGCTCTTTTGAAATATCTCCAGGGATGGAGAATCCACCCCTTCCCTGGGCAGCCCATTCCAATGCCTGATCACCCTCTCCAGAAAGAAATTCTTTCTAATGTCCAACCTAAACCTCCCCTGGCACAACTTGAGACCTCTTGTGCCCTCTTGTCTTGCTGAGAGTTGCCTGGGAAAAGAGCCCAACCCCCCCCTGGCTCCAACCTCCTTTCAGGGAGTTGGAGAGAGTGAATATGTAAGAGGTGAGTGCCAGGAGGATGGGTCCAGCCTCTCCTCGGTGATGTCCTGTGATAGGAAAAGGGGCAATGGGAAGAAGCTGGAGCATAGAAGGTTCCACATAAATATAAGGAAAAATTTTTCCATTGTGAGGGTGAGGGAGCCCTGGCCCAGGCTGCCCAGGGAGGTTCTGGAGTCCCCTTCTCTGGAGACATTCAAACCCCACCTGGATGTGTTCTGTGTGACTGCTGGAGGTGACCCTGCTCTGGCAGGGGGGTTGGATTTGATGATCTTTCAAGGTCCCTTCCAACCTTCCTGTGATTTCTGTGATCTTGAAGGTTCCTTCCAGCCCCAATCATTCCAGGAGTCTGTGATACTGTGCACACACACACACAAAGGACAAAGGGTGACAGCATCCACCACCGTTTTCTGACCATCGTGGAACCACCTAAGGAGGTAACAACCTGCAAAAAAAATGGACTCAGTCATTGCCAGAGTCAGGGATTATCTGTCTGCTTGGATTGGCTCCATACAACACAAACAGAAGCATGCTGAAAATGCCAGGAATTGCCCCATTTTGCTCCGGGGGGGTGGGGGTCGTAATTAGATAATGTCTGCAGGGAGATGATTGCAGGAGAAGAAACCACAGCACTGCAAAGCATTAGGAGCATTTCAGAGCCAGGTTTGTCACTCAGAGGTAAAGGATCCCAGGGAAGATGGCAGCTTGCCACAAAAATGTTCCTCATCTTCACGTGGCATTTGGAGCTGAATGCCTCAGACATGTCCCAACGTGGAAGCCTGAGAACCCTTGGAAGGGGTTAACATCACATCTGGAAAGGTTCTGAGATGGGCAGGTGTCCATTCAAACTGATGGCAGCACCTCCTCAGGGAATTCCAAGGGAAAAACAAAATGTTTCATGAGAAAAAGGGGTCTGATGGCTCGATCCAGAACCATGGAACCAAAGTATGGATGGAGCTGGAAGGGACCTTAAAGCTCATCAAGATCCAAACCCCCTGCAGGGACTGGGACAATGCTGACAAGGCCATGGACAAGGAATGACCTGGTTCTATGGAAGGACAATATTGGTTGGGACCATTTTTCCTCAAGGTGGGAACATCTCCAAGAGGAAGTGTCCTGGTTTGGGCCAGGATAAAGGGGATTTTCTGTCCTGTACTTTTGCTTTCAGCTCAGTCTCTTGTAAGGAGCTGCACTTGCTGAAATGAACAGCAAGTTTCTCAGCCAGTGGCTGCTCTGGGACTGATAACTCTGGGTGTTTATAGTTACAGCCAGAGCCTGGTGTGCAGAGCCAAGGACACTGCTCAGCTCTGAGGAACATTTTACCCTCCAGAAGGAATAAAGAGGTCCCACCTGCAGCCTCCTTTGGGGAGGAACAGACAAGAGAGATGCCAGAATTGACCAAACAGAGGATTCCATCCCATACACCTCATACTCGGGAGAAATTTGAGGCATCACGAGGGCCAAGCCAGCTTCCAGCTGCCTGCCCTTCCTGCCTTTCCTGCTTCCCTTCCTTCAGCATCCTGGGAGGATTCCATCCCTTCCTCTGCCTGTGCTCCTGATCCATCCCAGCCTGAATCTGTGTGTTCCTGCCTCCAGCTCCCAACTGCTGCTGACCCCAGGATCATAGAATCATAGAATCATAGAATCCTAGGGGTTGGAAGGGACCTCGAAAGATCATCTAGTCCAACCCCCCCTGCCAGAGCAGGGCCCCCTAGAGTACATCCCCTAGGAACGTGTCCAGGTGGGTTTTGAATGTCTCCAGTGAAGGAGACTCCACAACCCCCCTGGGCAGCCTGTTCCAGGGCTCCGTCACCCTTACAGTAAAAAAATTTCTTCTGATATTCAGCTTGAACCTCCTATGCTCCAATTTACACCCATTACCCCTTGTCCTATCACTGGTCACCACTGAATTCCAGCCTGGACTTTCCCAGGGCTGCCCTGCAGCCTCGGTGGAAATTTGGACATTATTGGGGCGAAAGTGGGGAGGAACCTGGGATCAATTTTCCTGTAGATTTGTATAGATTTAGTCATTTTTCCTATTTCTCATTCCTGTTTCATTAAAGCTGTGCAGTTTAGTTTCCAACCCATCAGTCTCTCTCCCTTATTCTCTCTCCTTTCTTTATCAGGGAGGAGAGAGAGATTAACAGAGAGCAGCTGTCACTCAGTTTAATTGCTGGGCCAGTGTTAAACCTTGACAGGAAGTCAGAGTTTTAGTGGAACAAGATGATTTTTCAAGCCCAACAAGGTCAACACCAAGGAACAAGGTGGAGCAGGTTGGTGGGTGGAGGAGAAGGATGGGGTGGGATTGGGCTGGGGACCATTTTGGGGTACACACTGATCCTTACCCAGGGGATCCTCTCACTGTGCAAGAGGAGTTCAACACCTCGGGTGATTTCAAAGCTTTCCTCACCCAGAAAAAAACCACCTCCACCTCCATTGGCATGGAGGACATCCAGAGAGATGGAGATGCAAGCAAGAGGAACCAGCAGGATCATCTTTTCTCAAATCCCAAAGAATTCAAGCCAGGCATCAGCACTAAAGGAGTTTATGCTCCAGTCTTGATGGCCCAGGTGAAGCCAAGCAGCTGTAGCACTCCCATGGTGACCAAAACGAGGCAAAAATTAAATCAAAATGGGACTTTAGCACTGCCTTCAACAGCCTTGGAGGACTTTTCCAAACCAAAAGATGGGAAATCTACTTGTTGCATCATTAATGTGCAGGAGGCAATGCCAAACTTTTCCCACTTCCCAGCTTCCTCCTTTCCCACTTGTCCTGGTTTGGGCCGGGATAAAGGTGATTTTCTGTCCACTCATCACCTCCTGCTTTTCCCAGTCTGGGTGGCTGATGTGCTTTGGTTCCAGCAGAATTCCTACCTGGAAAGGCCACAGCTCCTCAGTGTGTCCATGAACATGGTAAAAGTCCCCATGAATTGCTCCTTCTCTCATCCCAGGAAGGAGATCTCCTCCCATGGAGATGTCTTGGGTGAAGTCAAGGTGTAAAGGGCACCCTGGGCTCAACAGATCCAAGTGATCCTGGTCTGGAATACAATTAATGTTAACTTCTTTTTGGACCACCCCATGAGCATCTCATGGGCAGAACCCAGGCATGGTTTGGGGACACTCCAAGCTATACACCCAGTATGAACTGGAGAACACTTTCTGTTCATGGCCAAGGTGAAGTCAAGGTGAACGTGGCCAAGGAGGATGCACTCAGGTGGTTTACAGGGTCTGGAGACAAAAGATGGGGCTGCCAACCCAAACTGCCACAAGCAAGATCCCCGTGGCTGTCTCAGTGCCTCAGTTTCCCTGCACACATATGATAAATCCCCACTAGGAGACAGGAGTTTCCTTTCCATGTGTCTGCCTTCACCTCCAGAACTTCAGCTGAAATCTTCCTTGGGAGGATGTGATGCCAAGGCTGTTTTCCCAGCCTGCCCCAGCCAGTTTGAAAAGCAGAAATGACAGAGAAAGGAGGAGAAATACAACTGGTTACCAGCCTTGGGAGCAAGGCAAGACACTGAGGACGTCCATGAATTTTAACTGAAAGGACTGGCCAGGTATGAGAGGTGGTTTTTTTCCTCTAACAGCCTCACAGGGACCAAGAAGGCCAATGGCATCCTGGGCTGGCTCAGGAACAGCGTGGCCAGCAGGTCCAGGGAAGGGATTCTGCCCCTGTGCTCAGCCCTGGGGAGGCCACAGCTTGAGTCCTGTGTCCAGTTCTGGGCCCCTCAGCTCAGGAAGGAGATTGAGGTGCTGGAGCAGGTCCAGAGAAGAGCAAGGAGGCTGGGAAGGGATCCAGCACAAGTCCTGTGAGGAAGGGCTGAGGGAGCTGGGGGTGTTGAGGCTGGAGAAGAGGAGGCTCAGGGGAGACCTCATCACTCTCTCCAACTCCCTGAAAGGAGGTTGGAGCCAGGGGGGGGTTGGGCTCTTTTCCCAGGCAACTCTCAGCAAGACAAGAGGGCACAAGAGGTCTCAAGTTGTGCCAGGGGAGGTTTAGGTTGGACATTAGAAAGAATTTCTTTCTGGAGAGGGTGATCAGCCATTGGAATGGGCTGCCCAGGGAAGGGGTGGATTCTCCATCCCTGGAGATATTTCAAAAGAGCCTGGATGTGGCACTCAGTGCCATGGGCTGGGAACCACGGGGGGAGTGGATCAAGGGTTGGACTTGATGAGCTCTGAGGTCCCTTCCAACCCAGCCAGTTCTAGGATTCTATGATTCTCAAAACATCACACAAATAAAAATAAAAATAAAATTTATTAAAATTAAAATAAATAACAATAAAATTAAAATATTTATTAAAATAAAATAGCATAAAGAATAAAAGATGCTCTTCCAAGGTTCAGTGTCCTCCTGGAACTGAGCAGGTCCCTGACTCTTGAGGGATGTTGCCACCCACCAGTTTTCAGGGTCCTCATCTCCTCAGGGTTTTAGGGTGAATTATCAGTAGCTCTGTGCTCTGCTCTGGAGTCTTTTCTGTGGCTTCAGAAGCTCTTCATTGCATCCTAGGTGTGAAAAAAGGACTGGCTGGAGACACAAGGACTTCTACTGATGGAAACTGGACATGTCCAGAGGACGATCAGAGGGCTGAGAGGGTTGGGGTTGTTCAGTCTGGAGAGGAGAAAGCTCCAAGGAGACCTTAGTGTGGCCTTCCAGGATCTGAAGGGGCTACAGGAAAGCTGGGGAGGGACTTTTTACGATGTCAGGGAGGGATAGGACATGTGGGAATGGTTTCAAACTAGAGGAGGGGACATTTAGATTGGATGTTGGGAAGAAGTTCTTCCCCGTGAGGGTGGTGAGAGCCTGGCACAGGTTGCCCAGAGAGGTGGTGGAAGCCCCATCCATCCCTGGAAGTTTTAAGGGACAGGGATCTGAGCAACCTGAGCTGGAGGGAGGTTTCCCTGCCCATGGCAGGGGGGTTGGATTGAGATGACCTTAAAGGTCCCTTCCAACCCTGAAAATTCTATGATTCTATAAAATCATCTTGTCCAGGAATTCCCAGCTGGGGATGTCCAGATGGTGCCATAGGAGAGAGGTGAGGAGAGATATGGACATGACTCATAGAATCATAAAACAGTTTGAGTTGGAAGGGACCTCTAAAGGTCATCATGAAGGGGTTGGGCAGTGCTGGGCAAAGCCCTCGAAAAAAATAAAAATATAAAAGAAAAGCAGCTTTTCTTTTTCCCGATGATTAATATTATTTATTATCATCATCACCAACCACCCCCCACTACCAGCCCTCACACCCCTGCTGGCATCCACGCACTCTCAAAGTAAATTTGCTTTGCAAGGAGGCTTAAAGAGCTGCACTTTGAGAAGAAGGGAATAGACCCAACTCGTTTACACAAACAAGCAGGAGAACAGGCTTGTCACATTCCAGACGTGCTTCCCCCCAGCCGACGGCCCCCTCCCACTCCAGCAAAGGAAAAAAAACTCTAATTTTTTTTTATATATTTATTTATTTATTTATTTATAAAAGAAATAGAGCAGGGAATGCTCCCAATCCCCAATAATCCAGAAGGGAATCTATTTGTACACACACAGAGGTGACATCCAAGCTCCCAGGACAGTTTTGGGGTTTTTTTTTCCCATCCTTCCTGGCTTGGTAAAGTGGAAGGGTTGAATTTTCAACCCCCTCCCAAAGAGCAGCTGCTCAGGGTTTGGGGGTGGGAAATGTCATCATCTCATTCTCCTTGTCCAGGCTGAGAAATGGTTCAGTGTCCAAAAAAAAAAAAAAAAAAAAAATCCTAGGGATGGGGAATGGTCCCAGATCTACACTCGCTGGAGGAGATGCTGCGGTGAAGCCCACCAGGACCTTACTGAGGGTCTTCTGGGACATTTCAGTTTGTGAGCCTTGGGGGAAAAAAACCTCAGACTCAGTTTGTAGGACTGGAAAAAAAGAAAAAAAGAAAAAAAATCCAAGAGGGAAATCAGATAAGGCACATTCCTGGGTGCACATTACTGAAATGACTTCGCAGCGCAGCGCTAATGCCCATACTTGACCGGGGAGCTGCACAAATCCACTTGATTTATGGAGAAGGAGGTGCAGGCAGAGAGAGGCACAGAAGGGTGTTTTTCCCCTTGTCTGGTAGCTCGAGGAACACTGACAATGTCCCTCTTGTGCTTGAAGTGCTGCACGAGAAGCAAAAAATTCAAGGGAAATGGCAGGGAGGGCGACGAGCGGCCGGGATCAGCACCACAAACTTGGTGTGCACCCAGTGGGTGATCCCAGCCAGCTGGGCACCCTAAATGAAGGAATTCCATCTTTTCTGGGCTTGATCCCATGAGATGGTTGATTCACCATCCCTGGATGTGTTTAAGGGTCGTTTAGATGTTGTGGGATGTGGTTTAGGGGAGAACTTTGTAGAGCAGGGATGATGGTTGGACTCCGTGATCCCAAGGGGCTTTTCCAACCTGAAAGATTCTATGATTCCATGGGAGGAAGGCCCAACATGGATGAAGGATGGCAAATCAGCCCATGGTTCAACTTCACACTGTGGGGTTGTCCTTGTTTTGCCTCAGAGCCACCAGGCACCAGTAAAAACCAGTGGTTTTCCCCAGTTGCCCATGCTCTCCAGGTGCACTGGGTCTCCTCCACCCACCTCTCAGAGCACACAATCAGTTTTCTCTGGATATTTGGCAGGGAAAAACTCAGAATGTCACAAGTGTGTCCAGAGCATCCCAGTGGGAGGACAGATTGATTAGCACAAAGGGAAACTGAGGCACAAAACACGGAGCTCCATCCTCAGGACTTGCAGCCATGCCTGGGCTGGAAGATTCTGGGATGATTTTTGGCCTTCTCTGGGAGAGAATTTTTTGCCCTCATACCCCAGTCTGGAAGGGGAATTCAGAGGGGTGGGATGGGAAAAGTCCTGCTGGGCTGCAGCTGAAATTTAGGGCTGTTTATTTTCCACAGAGAGAGAAGAGAATCCAGGCTCAGGAACAACCACCTCCTGCCTGCTCCCTGCCTCAGTTTCCCCACCGGAGGGTTTGAACTTTGCTTTTATTCCCTTTTTCCCTTCATTCCCCTCATCAGAAATCCCAAGGGAATGTTGTGATTTCACCCCCCCACACCCCAACCAGCAGCCTGGGTGTTCCTCAGAGGTGCTGCCTCAATCTGCCCTGGCTCTGCTCACCCGAGCACAGCCCGGGGTGCTGTGATTATCAGCTAAAAAACCTCCTGCCTTGGGTTTCTCTGCTATCACTCAGACATACCAAGCCACTGACTTTTTCCCTTTGTCCATCTCAGCTCTGGAGTTTCCTGGCTTGCTGCTTGTTCCTGCATGTTCCCTCCTCCAGCTCCCTGACTCAAGCTTCAGGTATTTGAGGGTTTTTTTTTTTGGTTTTTTTTTTTTTTTGGTCATTCCCCCAGCCAAGTCACCTTCCCAGCAACTGGGAACAAGTTTGGAAGCCTTCAGTTAAGATGGGCACCCAAGCTTCCACCTCCCAGGGTGATGGGATGGCTCCTTGTGTTCCAGGTTTTTACACCCAGGAGAAGCCTACAAGGGCTGGTGGCTCAAACCTTGACCCCAGAGGAAGTTTTTTTGGGGTGGAAGGGACAGGACAGAGAAGCCAGATCCATATTTGCTGTCACGGAGGGTTCAGCTTGAGGAGCTTCATCTCCTCTAGGGTCTGGTGAACACCCTCTCCCTGGCATGGGGTCTTGGGGCTCAGTTTGGGTCAGTCCTTGTAACCCAGAGTGTGGGGACAGTGGGGGACATGGGCACAAGACCCTGCAGTTGTTAGTTTCTGGACATGTGTTAATTTCATGGGAAGACCCCTCAAAGCCATTCAGTTTCCCCAAATCCACCCCATCAAAGAGCAGGAGCTGGGTTGAGCTGTCCCAGTTGGTTGATGGACACTTCCAGGCACCTCCAGGGACCAAAGAGCCCATGTGAGCTGCAGAACCCAACAACAAATTGGAACCAAGGGCCCAAAATCCAAGTGGATGGATCCAAAACTGAGCCAGTGGGATGAAGGAGAGCTCACTCTGGCTCACCCTGCATGAGATTTGGAGCCAAAGCCAAGTCTTGGCCCTGGGCTTTCCAAGTTGGTGATGAAAATCCCTTCTTTGGGCCACTTAGGAACCACCTGGCTCTTGCTTCTGATTTTTTCAAGATGGTGAGAATGATGAACAGGGCCATTCGGATCTTCTAGAGGCCTTGTGGAGGTGACAAGGACAATCCCCTTACCATTTGCCACGAAGAAGAGAGTCTCTGGGTGCCAACCCGAGCAAAAAACCTGAGCCCAGGTAGCCAAGAAGGCCAATGGCATCCTGGGCTGGCTCAGGAACAGCGTGGCCAGCAGGTCCAGGGAAGGGATTCTGCCCCTGTGCTCAGCCCTGGGGAGGCCACAGCTTGAGTCCTGTGTCCAGTTCTGGGCCCCTCAGCTCAGGAAGGAGCTTGAGGTGCTGGAGCAGGTCCAGAGAAGAGCAAGGAGGCTGGGAAGGGATCCAGCACAAGTCCTGTGAGGAAGGGCTGAGGGAGCTGGGGGTGTTGAGGCTGGAGAAGAGGAGGCTCAGGGGAGACCTCATCACTCTCTACAACTCCCTGAAAGGAGGTTGGAGCCAGGGGGGGGTTGGGCTCTTTTCCCAGGCAACTCTCAGCAAGACAAGAGGGCACAAGAGGTCTCAAGTTGTGCCAGGGGAGGTTTAGGTTGGACATTAGAAAGAATTTCTTTCTGGAGAGGGTGATCAGCCATTGGAATGGGCTGCCCAGGGAAGGGGTGGATTCTCCATGCCTGGAGATATTTCCAAAGAGCCTGGATGTGGCACTCAGTGCCATGGGCTGGGAACTGCAGCGGGAGTGGATCAAGGGTTGGACTTGATGATCTCTGAGGTCCCTTCCAACCCAGCCAATTCTATGAAATTCTATGAAACCCCCCCAAAAATATGATGTAAAGGCTCTGCTCTAATTGCCATCAGCACATCATGGCATGGAGATACCAACCAGGTGAGATCCAGCCCAGAGGTGACACAGCAGCCACAAGACAAGAAGGGAAGACACACAGGTAGGACATAAACCATCCTTAAAACATAAATAATAACACCCCAGGGAGCTCCAGACACTTCCTCAGCATATCCTGAACCTCACCTCCAGAGAGATGGGGAGGGGTCTGCTTAAAGCTTTCATTCTCAGAGGTAAACTGAGGCACCAATGTGCAGAGAGCTCCATCCTGGAGCCTCCTGCTCACCTGCTAAAAAAAAAAAAAATCCTAAAAAAAAAAATATTTCCTACAGACACAACCAGGGCTGAGGGACCACAGCTTTGTGTGTCTCCTCAAATCACTGGGGAAAAAACATCCCACTGGCTCACCTGGTCCCATTGGGTCCAAAAAGATGGGAATAAGAAAGATGTCCTGGGAGATGGGAATAACTCAGAGCAGGAGGAAAGTGCAAAAATGGTTCAGAGCAAAAAAAAGGTTCAGAGCAACTACAGCAGGGAGCGACAGGGTGAGCCCTGATCCAAGGTTTTCCTTTATCCCTGGAGAAATCCCCCACATCTCCTGGCAGCCAGGAGCAGGGCAGCCAGACACCCAGGCACAACCACCCCATGTTTGGGCCACAGATGTCCATCCATCACCTTTTAATCCCCAGCCTTTGACCTTCTGCTTTTGTCTGGCTGAGGGAAAAAAAAAAAAAACCCACACGCGTTAAGGCAACAAGGAAATGACCCCGGAGTCTGATCCCCCCTGATCCTGCTTCACCTCCTGGGATGGGTGATGTCCCCCAGCAGCAAAACCCTAATCCCTTGGCCACCACGGCTCATCCAGGGACAAGTCACCACTTCAGGATGTCCCCAAGGGATGGGAACCTCCTGGAAGGTTGAAAAAAATAAAAAAAAAATTTAAAAAAAATTAAAAAGGGTTGTCCTGCCCCAAATTCCCTTCGGGGTCGAGATGCCGGGTGAGAAAGGAATGAGTTAAAGAAAAAAATTTTTTGCTTCTTCATGTTTAGGGTCACTGCTCCATCTAGTGTTGGAAATGTCCCTTCAGCAGGGGCAGTGTCACTGAGCAGGGACAGGCCAGGAAAGAGGGGACTGCAGCCCTTTGGGAGGAACACAAAGCTCTG
>NC_092423.1:3739618-3744618 GCF_036169615.1 Heliangelus exortis
TATTTTCACAGACCCTGAGCTACTTTGCTTCAGTTTTTGGTGGCCATGAAATTCGTACTTGAAAAATTCCCCCAGTAGAACTCTACATTTGAGAAGAGAAAGACACAGCTCTTGCCACATGTGCAGAGATAAAATGGAGCAAGCAAAGGTCTGGTTTGATGTTGCTCCCATCTGGAGGGTAAACCTGACATTTCTATCTGCCAGTAGCAATTTATTGTGAAACAGCTCTGCAGGGAAGGTTTCTCCATGCTAAATCAACCAGCAAAAGAAATGAACCTTGTGTTACAACCAAAGAAAAAACTTAATCACAATCTACATGTCTGGGTGCGTAAATAATTTAAATATATGCAGCTGCATTTTCAATAAATTAAACCCCCAACCTTGCAAACAGCCTCATGAAAAGTAAAAATTAATGCTCCATTAGTAAAAAACTGAATATATGTAAGTGCAAGCTTGTTTTCATCTGATCTTTGGGGAGAGAAAGAACTTCTTATGACCTACAAGGAAAATTACTGTGCTTACAAGGAAAACTACTGAGCTAATGATCATCTGGTGGGTGTTCTATCCCATCTAATATCTTTTTTTACAGGAGCCATGGCCAAATTAACTCTATGCTAAAGCCATGTTGCCCAGAAAAATTGTTATAAAGGGTACTACTGTCAATGAGCCAAAGTCAGAAGTTTTAGGTATATTACTGGAGGTAGCAAATTTTTTTTCTACTTTAAAACAAAAATTCTGGGTTTATATTTTCCTTAGAAATAGTAACCTTCACTAAGCATATTTATGTTCTTAACAAAGCACTGTCCTTTCTAGTCCTAAGTATATTTTTGTACTGCAATACTGAAGGTTTCCATATGCAGTGGTTACCAAGAGATTCTTATTAGAAGAATTTGTACTCAGTATTAATAAAGGACCTAAAGAAACAATAATTACATGTATTTTTTAGAAAATAATATAGGATATACTGTTAGGTGTGAAGGTGTGTATTTCAAGCAAAACTCCAGCTCTTGCCACTTTCTTCCTCCAGCTTTGAGTTGAAATGAATTTGTGTAGCATCTCCCTCTTCATCATCCTAACTTTTTCTTGGCGTTTCCTCCCACAACATGAAATTTTAGTTCTCAAGAGCTCCTTACTAATTTTGCTCTTCAGTCATGTGGCAGGAACCACAAACAGTTGTGCCTCAGAAGGTCAAGGACAGCTTTAGGTGCTGGTGATCCATTCGTTGAACATCCAGATTCCCCATGGCATCCCCTCTGTAGGCATCACCTTAGGCCTTTAGTTCACATCCTTCAGCATCTCTAAATCTCTTCTTCACTCTTTATTCTGTGGGAGGAAGGTCTTTGCATGGATGACATTTTATCCTCTTCAAACAGAAGAATTGGTAATTCCAATGTCTAAATCCTAAATCAGAAAATCTGGGGTTATTCCAGTGCTTTTCTCTTGCCTCAGTTTATCTGCTGTGCCTGGACGGATGAATTTCCTCCCAAACAGAATTAAGCACGTTGTGAAGAGCTCCCTAGAAAGGAGTTTAAATGAGGAGCTCTGACATTAACAGCTAACAGCATAATAGATACATAAGATCAAGTGAGAAGAAATTCACCCAGAAAATCAATACTGCAATAACAATTGCTCTTTGCTTGCTGTTTACAAAGCTGACAGTAACTTTTCATGCTCCAGCTCATTTCCTCAACAAAGAAGCAGCAGTGATGCAATCTGTGCAATAAAATGTAGTTTTTCAGCCTCTGGTCTCCCCAAAGAGACAGCAGCTTGGTGGAGAGGGAGGTTGGGTGGAAGGATTTTCTACCTTTGGTTGCTAAATTCAGCCTGTGGTTGGATGAGACCTATCAGATGCATTCCTCTGGGTGATGTTAGGATTTTGTACCTGCCCTGCTGAGATCATGTGAAGAAAACAAGTCTGTTTAATTTGAGGAGGTCAGAATGGGAGTTCAGAATAAGTAGGGGTTCAGAATAATGGGAATCTGAATTTTCCATCTCCCCGGGTTCCACTGTATTATTTTTTTTGTATTATGTAGTTGCTTTTTTTTTTGGTTCACGAGAAGAAAAAGAAAAATTAGCAATGAGTTTCTGCAGCCAGATTCTCTGTACAATGGTGAGGACTCTGTCATTTATCTTCATCCCTGAAGTGCTTCTTACCTTTCTGCCATGCTGCACTTCATCTTTTGCCTTTTCAAGTACTTGTTTTCCTTCTGACAAGAGAGATGTTCTGTCTGAATGGCTGTGATCCACTTGGAACCCATCTCGAAGGCTCCCTGGAAATTTGTTTCTTGCAGGACTAATTACTGCTTTTCTCTTTGACTTAATAACACCTGAAAAGCTTTCTCACAGTGAACAGGCCATAGCACTTCAGATAATATTGAAACTGAAGAATATCACTCATGTTCAAGGCTTGGGCAACTTCCAGAAGAGGAATATTCCTATGGATCTGAACAGCTCTGAAAAGAAAGTCCATTAGTTTACATTCTGCAGTGCAATTAGATTTGAATAATGAGTTGCTTAATTAAATACATCTTTCAGCAATGATAGGAAAGATGCCCATTGACTCTTACCACCACTTAGCTCCACAAGATGAAACTCTTGTGATTTTCATCTGCCACAAAAATTATATTTATTATAAATTATGTCTGAATTAAGCATTGTGTACATAGCAGGAGTAAGAGGACATTACCCAGAATTAATTTTGGAAACATCACCCACAGAGAAAGATTACTGTAGAAAAATTTCTTCTGTAAACCTTACAATAGGTTTAAATTTACTTACAAGTTGCAATCTTAGGCATTAAAGTTCACTAACCCAGCCCATGGAATGTTCTAAGAGGGTTGCCCAGCTCTTTGGGTGCCATCTCCATCCTTTTTGGGTTGTGTTGGTTTTTATCATCTCTCACTTTGTTTCAGTATCTTAAGCTTTCCTATTGTGATTAAATGTCTAATTTCAGCTGGAATTAGGTAAACCTGTAATGTCCTCCAAAAGGAACAGAGGCTCCATCTGGAAGATGAACCACTTCCAAATCTACTGAAGGACTGGTCAGGCTGGGAGAGTGATGGGAGAATGTGAGAGCCCCAGTTTATTCCAGATAAAAAAAAGACATAACAGCCCAACTGGAAAGAGCTGAGGGATTTCAGATTCTTCTATTGAATACCATGTGGAATAAATGAGAATAAACAGTCTCATTCAACTCTGAACAATGTAAAAGGACTCAATCTTGAAGATCCAGGTTGTTGTTCTCACCCTACCTAGTTTTTCTGGCTGAGAGATGAGTTGCTGGAAGGGAGGCAGCACTGTGTTTTCTTTTTTTTTTTTTCTTTCGTGAGTACATTTGAGTTTATCTTGGTTTTTCCCTTTTCTTTTTTTTCTCCCTTTCTTAAAAAAAAAATATCAAATGTTAGAAGTCAAACATGCCATTCCACATGACAGTTAATTTTTTTTTAATTATTATTTTTTTGCTTCTTCTCCCAAACCAAACCAAACCAAACCAAACCAAACCAAACCAAAACAAGTAACAGAAAATCACGTTTTTCATAGGGTTTTTGTTAGGGTTTGGTTTGTGGGTTTTTTTTGTTTGGTTTGGTTTTTGTTTTTCCTAATGAACCATGTGTTTTTCTCCTCCCTTTGCTCCTCAGCAGTCAAACAAATGCAATCAGTTATCCACACAAATCCTAATAATGACTCCAGCTGATGACAGCCAAGCTTTGGTAGAGCTGCTGAGAGCCCAGGAGTGAGGCATACTCCTTAATTTTGATCCTAAGCTTTATCCTTGCCCAGCTCTGGCCAAAATTACAACAATCCTCTCAGAACCCGATGATGCTTTGCCAGTAATGGAAGCAGGAAAGGAGAAACCCATCCAGTCTTCTTCCCCAGATCAGAGAAATGACTGTGATTATAAATAGCCTTTAAATTTACAAACAGATCCTTGGAAATGTGACTCTCATGGGCCAAGAAAGGGATTAATTCAGACTTGGCCAAGAGGACAAGGCCAGAAAAGCTTTGGCAGCAGGAGGACCAAGCAGGAGAACGTGGACTCGTGATGACTGAGGGGCAGCTCTGGGATCTGTGGGACACGTGTGGACCTTTCCCCTTCCCTAGACCAGCATGTTTGGCATGTTCCCAAAAGCCAAAGGGAGTAAATGGGACATATGGTGGTGGTGAACTGTGCTGATTCAGTTGGTGGCCGGTCACCAGTGGTGTCCCCCAGGGATCAGTGTTGGGCCCAGTTCTGTTCAATATCTTTATTGATGATTTAGATGAGGGGACTGAGTCCATCATCAGCAAATTTGCAGATGACACGAAGCTGGGGGGAGTGTGGATCAGCTGGAAGGCAGAAGGGCTCTGCAGAGGGACCTGGACAGACTGGAGAGTTGGGCTGATCCCAAGGGGATGAGGTTCAACATTCCAAGTGCCAGGTCCTGCACTTTGGCCACAACAACCCCATGGGGAGCTCCAGGCTGGGCACAGAGTGGCTGAGAGCAGCCAGACAGAGAGGGACCTGGGAGTCTGGATTGCCAGGAAGCTGAAGAGGAGCCAGCAGTGTGCCCAGGTGGCCAAGAAGGCCAATGGCATCCTGGGCTGGCTCAGGAACAGCGTGGCCAGCAGGTCCAGGGAAGGGATTCTGCCCCTGTGCTCAGCCCTGGGGAGGCCACAGCTTGAGTCCTGTGTCCAGTTCTGGGCCCCTCAGCTCAGGAAGGAGATTGAGGTGCTGGAGCAGGTCCAGAGAAGAGCAAGGAGGCTGTGAAGGGATCCAGCACAAGTGCTGTGAGGAAGGGCTGAGGGAGCTGGGGGTGTTGAGGCTGGAGAAGAGTGTTGCGTGAGAGGAATCTCGCTGCGGGTGCAAACTCGGTTCGTGAACAGAGTCAGTCGAGCTAGTGCTGGTTCAGATTAGTATCAGGGAGCTAACTTCGATCCGTCAGGCTCTGGAATTCTCTCAGGAACCACACCCAACCGAACCCGGGCAGGCGCATCTGGGCTAGCCCCAGCTGGGCACAGGC